>NC_133365.1:54323132-54340023 GCF_049309525.1 Garra rufa
GTCTGTGTCTGTGTGTGTGTGTGTGTGTGTGTGTGTGTGTGTGTGTGTCTCTCTCTGTGTGTGTGTGTGTGTGTGTGTGTGTGTGTGTGTGTATACAGTTTTTATTTTAGAATTATTTTGCATTTGTAATTTTTCGATACATATTATGTAATACTGAATTTATATTTAGATATTGTATATATTATATTTAATTTAAAATTATTATTTTATCTGTATTTATTTTAGAATTATTTTGTATTATTTTTCAATGTTTTATTCATATATATATATATATATATATATATATATAAAATTTATATTTACATAGTGTATATATACAATTCATTCTATATTTATTAATGTATGTGTTTGTCTGTATAATTTTTATATATGTTTTTTTTATATTTTCTATTGTATTATTTGTATATTATGGGTCTCAATAAAATTTACATAGATTATATAGGTAATAAAAATTTCATATTTAAAATAATTATTATCATTGTAAAATAATATATGATAAATTATGTAATTATTATTTTACTGTTCTAAATCACAATTATGAAATAAAGAATATTTTGGTAATTATCCATCTATCTATCTATTTAATACTAAATATACTTTATATATACTGAATATATGAATATATATAATTAATTTAATATTTATTAATATATGCATGTTTGTGTATCTTTTTTCTGTATACTTTTTTTTATTTAATATATATTTTTTTATATTATGTGTAAGCGCATCTCTCCCTCTGTAAAATGTACATAGATTAAATATGGAACAAAAGATGAAATATGTTTAAAAAATATTTAAAGTTGTTTTAATTATTATTATTATTACTACATATTTATGTTGATTAATGCTGTAAACATCAATCCACAGAAAAATTGCACAAAAAATGTCCAAATGTGTAAATAAAGTGATAATAATGATTTTATTTCAACTAATAGTGCAGCAGCAGCCCCTTTACTTGATTTAATTTTTAGCTTTTCATCAGCTTACAAAGCCCTAATCTACATGAAGCTGTTTTAGTTTCAAAGATGAAGTTGTCACTAACCTGTGGTTGTAGAACCAGTTACTAACAGTACTAGTCTGAAGGCCCAGCTGTGCGGCGAGTCTCTCTATAGTGTACGGAGATGGATAGGGCTCCGTCTGATACGCCGCTATCAACACTTGTCTCTCCTGAGGACTGAAGATGACGCGCGGCTTCTTGATCACATCACACCGTCCCCAACCATCACAAAACCCCTGTCCTCCTGCATTTGACGTCCTGTGTGAATCACAGTCTGATGCAGTCAGAGCACGTTTGAGACGAGCTGCGGAAAAACAGACATTGAACACTAATGAGGAACATTTAAAGGAATAGTTCAGCCAAAAAATAAAAGTTTTCTGAGAATATGTTCACCCTCAGGTCATCCAAGATGTAGATGTGTTTGTTTCTTCATCAGATTTGGAGAAATGTGTCATTCCATCACTGTCTCACCAATGGATCCTCTGCAGTGAATGGGTGCCGTCAGAATGAGAGTCACTGGAGGAAGCGTTATTATGGATTATGGACTCATATTTTAGTTAAAAACATCTTAATGATGGATGCTAACTGATGGATTGGACTGGAGTGGATTACTTGTGGACTCTCATTCTGACGGCACCCATTCATTGCAGAGTGATATATATATATATAATTTATATATAATAAAATCTAAAAATAATTAATTATATAAAATAATATAATAAAATAATTTATTATTAATATTTATTACTTTTTATTTTAGAATTGTGTATTATTTATTTATATATATATATATATATATATATATATATATATATATATACATACACACACATAAATAAATAATACTCTGAATTTATTTTTAGTTATTGTTTATATTATATATTAATTTAATATTAATTAATTTGTTTTTATTATAAAATTATTTTGTATTAGTTAAATTTTTCTATATATATATATATATATATATATATATATATATGTGTGTGTGTGTGTGTGTGTGTGTGTGTATTTCTTAATAAATTAATAAAATAAAAACAAATAAATAAAATAAATTATATAAAATATAATATAATAAAAAAACATCAGATTGTAAATCAAATGTAAATGTGCAACTTTTGGTACATTTCATGCTCATTAATGATAATGAACATATTTCTTCTTTATAAAAATATGTAGACTACATGTACTTTTATTTTATTTAAATGAAATTATCAAACTAATTCTGAACAAAAACTATTTAAAATTACTGACATTTTAAATCATATGTAAATGTATTTCAGTTAACATTTATTTTATTTTAAGTAATGATATTTCAGTTAGTTGCCAAGTCAACATTTCTGTTAAGGGCTATTGTAGTTCAAATAAAATAATTAATATTAATATTAATATTAATAATATTAATAATTTTTATTTTAGAATTGTGTATTATTTTTCATTTATATATATATATATATATATATATATATATATATATATATACACACACAAATAAATAATACTGAATTTATTTTTAGTTATTGTATATATTATATATATTAATTTAATATTTATTTGTTTTTATTTTAAAATTATTTTGTATTATTTCGTTTATATATATAATTTTTTATTAATATTTATTAATTTTAGATTTATTATTTTAGAATTATTTTGTATTATTGTGTATCTTAATGATGGATTTGTTTCAGTTTTTGTCCTCTCAAGATGTTAAGTAATGGACTGCAGTGGTGTGGATAAATTGTGGATTAGCTGTTTGGACTCTCATTCTGACGGCACCCATTCACTGCAGTGGATCCATTGGTGAGACAGTGATGGAATGACACATTTCTACAAATCTGATGAAGAATTGGTGATGGTCTCATAATCTAACAGACGTTTACCTCTCTGGTCCATCTTCTTTATAGCGTTGAGCTTCTGGATCTTTTGAGGGTCTTGGAGCCACAGATGCATCCGAATGAAGTTCTCTTTCCCTTTCAGACTAAGTTTAGTCCAGGGTTTGGGGTGCGACAGCAGTTCAGATACAGAGCTCTGTGTTAAACCCAAAACCTCTTCACCAAACACACGCTGACCTGCAAGAACAGCATTATGAAATACTAATATATAGAAAACAATTCTGATTGTAAATCAAATGTAAATGCAACTTTTGGTACTTTTTATGCTCATTGATGATGATGAACATTTTTTCTTTAGAAAAATATGTAGACTACATGTACTTTTACTTTATTTAAACGAAATTATCAAACTAATTCTGAACAAAAACTATTAAAAATTACTGACAATTTAAATCATATGTAATTTTTTATTTCAGTTAGCATTTATTTAATTATTTAAGTAATGATATCTCAGTTAGCTGCCAAGTCAACATTTCTATTAAGGGTTATTGTAGTTCAAATAAAATAATTACAAAAATGACTAAAAAATACTAGAATTTTAAAATTAAAATAAATTTTAGTTGAATTTATTCTTAGTTAATTTTAGTATTTTTGTGATTTTATTTATTTATTTTTAGTGAAATACAATAGCCCTTATTAAAAATGTCTTGGCAGCTAACTGAGATATCATCACTTGAAATAAAATAAATGTTAACTGAAATAAAATAAAGCAAAATATTAAAAAAGTGTCTGGCAACATTTCTTATTTTCTTTTCATTTAAACTAGCAGTAAATTTAGCATTAAAATAACTAAAACTGAAATAAATTAATAATATATATAGACATTAAAAACCCACAGCAAAATTACTAGAATTTTAAAATTAAAACGAATTTTAGTTAAATTTCATTTTAGTTAATTTTTAGTGATTTTGTCATGTGCTATTTTATATTTATTTTTTTGTTATTATTTACTCATTTATATTTAAATATTTCTATATAGCTTTTTTATTTCCATTTTAATTTTAAGTAATATAGTACTTTAATTTAAACATAATAAAAAAAAAAACAGAATAAAAGTTGCCAGGCATCAAAACTAAAAGTGAAATAAATGAATAATAAATATAGACATTAAAAACACACAGCAAAATTACTAGAACTTTCAAATTAAAATTAATTTGTTAAATTTAATTTGAGGTCATTTTTAGTAATTTTGTCATGTGTTTTTTTATATTTATATTTATTGTATTCTATTTTTTTTTATTTATATTATATTTATTATTATATATTTGAAATAAAATAAATATTAACATAACTAAACTGAACTAAAATAAAATAAAATAAAATATGAAAAGTTGCCTGGCAACAGTTCTAATGTTCTTATAGTTTAAACTAGTATTAAATAACTAAAACTGAAGTAAATTAATAATATATATATAGACATTAAAAACCCACAGCAAAATTACTAGAATTTTAAAATTAAAATGAATTTTAGTTAAATTTCATTTTAGTTAATTTTTTGTGATTTTGTCATGTGCTATTTTATATTTATAAAATAAATAAAATAAAATAAAATATGAAAAGTTGCCTGGCAGCCGTTCTAATGTTCTATTAGTTTAAACTAGTATTAAATTTAGTTTAAAATAACTAAAACTAAAACTGAAATAAATGAATGATATATCAAGACTTTAAAAAAACACAGCAAAATTACTAGAACTTTACAATTAAAATGAATGTGTTACATTAGTCATTTTGTCATTTGCTTTTTTATATTTATTTTATTTTAATTAATTTATTTATTTTTTTATTATTTTATTTCAAGTAAATATTAACTGAAATAAAATAAAATAAAATAAAAAGTTGGCAGGCAACATTTCACATTTTTTTTAGTTTAAATTAGCAACTAAAAATATATAAACAGAGAAAAATACTAGAACTTTAACATTAAAAAAAAAAAAACAGAAACAATTTTTTTTAAATAATAAGAAAAGCTATAATAGTATTTAAATCATATTTCAATAATGCTTTTTTTATTTAAATCTTTTATGTATGTTTTTCATCTAATATTTATATTTAATTTTATTTGAGATTTATTTCACTTACTGAAAATGATTTGTAATAATCGTATTTTTAGTTAACAATAACTTCTGGTCTCTATATGGTTCAGGTTCCTCCACAGGAATCACTGATATCTGAAGCACAAACTTTGATTCAATCCATTCACAATTTTCTTTCTAGTCAGTGAACACAAACCTATATTGTTGATCATAAGTGTTTCTTTGACTCTCTGTGTGATGCTGAACGTGTCCAGATCCAGAGACTGAAGCTCAAAGCTGCTGCTGACGGCGGTGGGACATGAGTGAGGTCTCTGACGGGTCTCCATGTCCTCCTCAGACCCGCTAAAGACCGGCTTTCTCAGGTCCGGATCTGCTGGAAGCGTCTGGAACGAGCAGCTCATGGAAGACGGAGAAACGGAGGGGTCTGTATCTTCATCCAGTTCGTATTTGACCTTCTGGATGATGCTTTGGACAAAATCAGCTGGGGACTGAACGCTGGGATCCAGTGTCCCATAATCCTCCTCTTCCTGATGGAGCGGTGCGTCGCGAATATCGTTTGTTGCAGGCATCTGTGTCTGCATCTCATGTTTGGCCTGCTGCAGGATGTTCCTGATGATATCGTCTGATGCGTCTCCTTCACTCTGAGATCTGCTGCCTTCATCATCTTCATCATCATCCAGGACTGAAACACACCACAGACAACCTCAATATTAGGACTGGAAGTACATGAATCAATCTCAGGTAATCTTTAAATTTGAGTTCACTGAATTTGCTATATTATATATATATATATATATATATATATATATATATTTTTTTTTTTTTTTGTATTATTATTATTATTATTTTTTTTAATATTTAAATATTTCTATCTATCTTTAATTTCTTTTTATTTTCAATTTATTTTTAAATAATAGATTAATTCAATTTAAACATATTTAAAAAACATAAAACAGAATAAAAGGCAACTAATAAAAATATATTTTTATTTTTAATTTAGTTGCCAAGACAAAATTAATTAAAGATAAACCTAACTAAATCTAAAATAGTAATTATAATAATAAAATAATTTAAACAATAAATGTTAACTTTTTTTTTTTTTTTAAGTAAAGTGCTTTAGTACTTTAAACAAAAAAAATGATGCATTGGCAACCAGCGGAAATAAAATATTCTGCTAATTATTAATTAATAATAAAATAATTGAAACAAACATGTGAACTGAAAAAAATGTATATGGTTACCTTAATTAAAAATAACTTAATTATTATTATTTATTTTCATTATATTTTTTAAATTATTATAATTGAAACAATAAATGTTAACTGATTTTTTTTTTAAGTAAAGTGCTTTAGTAATTTAAACAAAAAAAAATAGGTAATCATGCCTTGGCAACCAGTGGAAAAGAAATATTCAGCTAATTAATAATTAATAATAAAATAATTCAAATAAAATGTTAACTAAAAAAAAAACAACATTACAGAAATATATATATAATGTGTTTTTTAATTTAATTTAGTTTAATAATTTATTAATTATTATTATTATTATTATTATTATTATTTATTATTATTATATATTTTTATAATTATTATAATTGAAACAATAAATGTTAACTGATTTTTTTTTTTTTTTTTTTTTTTTTTTTAGTAAAGTACTTTAGTAATTTTACATTTTTTAAATTTTAGTTTAGGTAATTTTAGTACTTCCACTTAAACTTATTTATTTCAGTTGCCAAGATACTATAACCCTAAAATAAAAAATAAAAAACTTTATATAGTTTATTAATTTTATTTTTTCACTCAGTTTTACTTATTTTAATATATGAGGATAAAATAAATAATAATTGGAGATTCTCTGAAAAACACTTGCTGAAATAAAATATTACATTTTTTATTTAATGTTTATTTTATTTCAATTTAAATTAGTTAAATATTTCTACATACTTTTTTAAAATGAAACCTATCTTTAGTTAATTACAAAAAGTCTTACTTGAAATAAATGTTAACAAAAATAAAATAAAATATAAAATTTAAATTTATGGTGTTTCAGATTATTGCCAAGGCAACATTTCTCATTATCATTATTATATGTATAGAACTTTATGTACTAAAATAACTAAAACTGATATATTAATCTCATCCAAAAAAAAAGTGAATTTATTAAATTTGCTCAAATTAGACACAAATATTGACTTAAATTACTGTTTAAGAGGTTTTTAGAAATTACACGAATCAGAATGGAAATTATTCCATCATGCACTAAAATAAAAAAAAATTTAAACATAAATGCATTAACCATATATAAATCCCAAAAGTTAATAATGCTCTATAAAAAATGTACAAAGAATAATAAAGAACTGACTCTCCAGACGACTCTGATCCAGAATCTTCCTGATGGCTTCATCTGAGCTCACGTCTGGAGGACGAACACACGGCACGAAGATGCCTTCAGAAACCACACACAAACTGCATTAAACAACCAATATTTACTATAAAACAAAACACATTCTGCTAGTTCTGCTATAAAATCAAACTATATAAACATATTTAAAAACTAAAAGCAAGAAAATTACTAAAAGTGTACAATTAAAGTGCAAACAAAAAATACAAATAAATTCAAAATAATGCAAAATACTGTATATTAATATATTAACTAGATTAAGGTTGGCTTGAGAAAGCTTAAAGCAGCTGTAAAAGCTTGAAGTTTTTTTAACTTTATATAGATATATTAGATGATCAGCATTTTTGCTATTAAGATTAGAATGTAGTTAGCATGTTTCTAACATTTGTCTAGCATGTTTAGCATGTTTCTTGCATGATTAACATGTTACTTGCATGATTAGCATATTAGTAGCCTGTTGATTTAGTTTTTGTTTGTAAATTATTTAATCTAATTTTAATTTATTTTTAGTAAGATTTTGTTTTATTTAATTCTAATGTTAATTTTTCAAATAAAATGTCAGCTTTTTTAGTAGGTTTTTAAAAACCAAAAAAAAATAACATTTTAAAATTTAAAATTAGTTATTTATATTTTAATTTGTATTAATATTGTTAATATACATTCACTTTTAGTACATGGCTTTATTTTTATATGTTTTTATTTTTAAAACTTTAAAATTATTTATTCTAATTTATTTCAAATAAAACATTTCTGCTTTTTACCAAAATGTTTTAATTTTTATTAGTTTTTTTATGATTTTAAATTATTTCAAATAAAATATATCAGCTTTTTGGTAAGCGTTATATTATGGTTTAGTTTTTGTTTGTAAATTATTTAATCTAATTTTAATTTATTTTTAGTAAGTTTTATTTAGATTTTTTTTTTATTTAATTCTAATTTTTTTCAAATAAAATGTCAGCTTTTTTTGTATATTTAATTTTTTGCAGTATTATTTCAAATGATATATTTATATAAGTGCTTTATTTTGATGTTTTAATTTTTTTCTAATTCTGATTTATTTAAAATAAAACATTTCTGCTTTATACCAATTTTGGTTTATTTGTTTTTTTTTTTTTAAATGTATGCTAACTTTAATTCATAAAAAAATGCTTTTTAAAAAGAAATTTACCTGAGAAATAAAATCACTTAGGATATTAAGTCTCAGATATTATTTGTTTTGAAAGAAACTAAGCAAACTTACTGTTTAAAAACAGAAAAATAATCATTAGTTTAGCTTGCTCTATTTTCCTCCTCTCACCTCTCAGTCTGTCCTGGATGGCGCTGAGCGTTCGGATGCTGTGCTCGTCGGACAGGAAGTGCTTCATCCTCAAGAAGGGCTCTCTTCCTCTGCTGGTGAGTTTGCTCCAGGGTTTGGGTCGGGCCAGAATGTCGCTGACGGTTCCCTGAGAGAGACCCAGCACATAGTGACCGAACACCCGCTGGCCCACGTTCAGACGCTGAAGAGCCTCTTTGACTTGCTGAGCTAATCGTGTCGTGTCAAACTCACACTCCTCTCCACACTCTGCCTCCCCTTTGATCAGAGATGATGAAGATGATGCTGGAGATCCAGAGATGACTGAATATGATTCATTCAGCAGTTCTTCTTTCTCAATGGAGTGATCAAACTCCGTCTGGATCACAGGATCTGACAGCGAGCAAAGGTATGAACAGATCTGACATACAGTAACAGAACATACATTTTTTATAAAGCAAATTAAAAAAAATAAAAACTACAAAAAAATAAAATATAATAAAAAAGCCGACATTTTAGTTAAAAAATTGAATGAAATTACTAAAAATAAATTTAGTAAAATAACAAAATTATTTATAAATTTAAAAATAAATCATTGAAAAATAAAAACTACTGAAAAAGTGTTTTTTCTTTTTTAAATTAAAGTTAGAATACATTTTAAAATATAAATCAAAATAAAACACTTGCCAAAAAAGCTGAGATATTTTTATTTGAAACAATTAACAATCATAAAAAAATAAATGTACTAAAAAAGCAGAAATATTAGTTGAAAAAATGAAAATTAGAATTAAATTACTGAAAAATAAATTTAGTAAAATACCAAAAAGCTAATATATTTTATTTGAACTCATTTAAAATTATTTATAAATTTAAAAATAAATAATTGAAAAATGAAAACTACTAAAAAGTTTTTTTTCTCAAAAATTAAAGTTAGAATACATTTTAAAATATAAATCAAAATAAAACACTTGGCAAAAAAAGCTGAGATATTTTATTTGAAATCATTAAAAATCGTTAAAGAAATAGGCCTAAATGCACTAAAAAGCTGACATTTTAGTTGAGAAATTAAATGAAATTATTAAAAATTAAATAAAAATTCCCAAAAATGTTTTTATTTTTAATTTTTAAAAATAAAAACTACCAAAAAAAATAAAAAATGCTAAAAAGCTGACATTTTATTTTAAATTTTTAAATTAGAATTCAATTTTTTAAAAATCTAAAAACTTACTAAAAATGTATTGAATTTAAAATAAATAATTTACAAAAACTGAATGGAAACGAAACACTTAGCAAAAAGCCAATATTTTTTATTAGTTTAAAAATATATATTAAAAAAATAAAAACTACTAAAAAAGTGTTTTTTTTTTAAATTAAAGATACAATACACTTTGAAATATAAACAAATCAAAATAAAACACTTGCCAAAAAAGCTGAAATATTTTATTTAAAATCATTAAAAAAATAAAAAACTACTAAAAATAAATATACTAAAAAAGCTGACATTTTATTTGAAAATTTTTAATTAGCATACATTTTAAAATAAAAACAAATAAAAATAAAAAATGGTAAAAAGCAGAAATGTTTTATTTTAAATAATTTATAATGAATAATATTAAAATAAAAAGCACTTATTTAATATATTACTATAAAACTGAAAAAAACTAATTTAAAAATAAAACTCACTGAAAAACTGAATAAAAGCGCTTTTTGCCAAAAATTTTTTTTTTAATTTTTAAATAAATTAATATAAAGATTAAAAAAATAAAAACTGCTAAAAAAATCAAGTAAGAATACATTTTAAAATATAATTAAAAAAACACTTGCCAAAAAAGTTGAAATATTTTATCATTATTAAATATTAAATAATTTAAAAAAATAAAAACTACTAAAAAATTAATGTACTAAAAAAATAATGCTTTCTTTTTGAAAAATTAAAATCAGAATACATTTTAAAATAAAAACAAATAAAACTAAAACATTTGGTAAAAAGCAGAAATGAAATGTTTTATTTTAAATAAATTAGAAACTAATTTTATTTTGTAACTAATTTTTTTAAATAAAGCACTTAATAAAAAATATTAATATTTTGAAATAAATTAAAAAATTAAATAACTAATTAAAAAATTTAAAAAAGGCTTTTTTTTTCAAAAAATGTATTTATCTTTTAATTTTTAAATAAGTAATTTAAAAATACAAAATACAAAAAAATACTAAAACATTTTATTTTAAAAATTAGAATTAAATAAAAAAAAGCTGCTCTTTTCCTAATAACAAAAGTGTGAGAAAACACTCACCATTATCCACAGAGACACTCTTGACATCCGATGGTGAAGAAAACACCTGAGAGAGAAGAAAACACACCAATGTGAGTTTATGACACTTATTTTTCAGCAGTAGGTGGCGCTGCCCACAAACAGCTCCCTTTAGAGCACAATCTCAATCACTGAATTCAGAAACTAGCATACTACTAATATTTCTGCCATATAAATACAGTAAATACAGTAAATACAGAAAAGAGTAAGTGAAAAACTCACAGACACATCAGTAGTTTCCATCTTGGCTCGGAGAGTCCTGAAAGTCACAATATAATAAGGAAACATTCTGATCATTTAATGTTATATTATTGCTGATGATTTGAGGAGGGACTATATTTGTGTACCTGAGCTGGGTTTTGATCTTTTCATAGTCCTGCTGGGATTGTAACTTGGCCTGAAGTCTCTGATGAACAGACGGATGTCAGTGTGAGTGAAATCTTTCTTTCATATAATATAATTCTTTAACATAATGCAAAGTTTGTACCTCTATATGCTGTGATTTATTGGCCAGTTGCTGTTGCAGCAGAGCGACGTGATTGGCCGTTCGCTCCTGGACTTCCTGCAGCAGACGCTGAAGTCGATGCACTTCCTGTTCCAGACGCTGAATGTCACGATCTCTCATCGCTACCATCGTCTCCAAATCTGCAGAGCTACAAATCAGTGAGAAAAAGTTCAGGCATTTTTATTTAGTACTATATTTACATTTATATTTATATTTAGTATTTTATTTTGTACATTTATATTTATTTACATGTAGTCGTATGTTTTGTACAATTTATATTTAGCAATATTTTCAGTGTCTATTTTTTATATTTATTTACATTTATATTTAGTAGTATATTTATAACATTTACATTTATATTTAGAAATATATTTTAGTATATTTACATTTATTTTTATCCATATATTTAATATATTTTCATTTATATTTAGCAATATATTTAGCATATTTACATTTATATTTTATAGTATATTTATAAGATTTACATTTATATTTAGCAATATATTTTAGTATATTTACATTTATATTTAGCAATATATTTAGCATATTTACATTTATATTTAATATTTAAATACATTTATATTTACATTTATATTTAGCAATATATTTTAGTATATTTACATTTATATTTAGCAATATATTTAGTATATTTTCATTTATATTTGGCAATATATTTAGTATATTTTCATTTATATTTATTAATATATTTAGCATATTTACATTTATATTTAATATTTAAATACATTTATATTTACATTTATATTTAGCAATATATTTAGTATATTTTCATTTATATTTAGCAATATATTTAGTATATTTTCATTTATATTTATTAATATATTTAGCATATTTACATTTATATTTAATAGTATATTTATAACATTTACATTTATATTTATTAATATATTTAGTATATTTACATTTATATTTATCATATTTATATTTATATTTAATAGTATATTTCTAACATTTATATTTATATTTATTAATATATTTAGCATATTTACATTTATATTTAATAGTATATTTATAACCTTTACATTTATATTTAGCTAAATATTTGAGTATATTTACATTTATATTTATCTATATATTTAGTATATTTACATTTATATTTATCAATATATTTAGCATATTTACATTTATATTTCATAGTATATTTATAACATTTACATTTATATTTATTAATATATTTAGCATGTTTACATTTATATTTAATAGTATATTTATAACATTTACATTTATATTTATTAATATATGTAGTATATTTACATATACGTACATATACTTACGTATATTTACATATAGATTTTATATTTTACATTTAACATTATATTTTGTGTTTACATGTTCATTTATTTACATTTAAATCAATTTACAATTATATTTAGTAATATATTTATAATATTTACTTTTACATTTATTTACGTTATAATTTGTACATTTACATTTATATTTAGTAATACAGTCAGTATATTTACATTTATATTTATTTAAATTTATAAAGAAGTATCGTTAGTACATTTTATATTTAGCAATATATTTTGTGTATACATTTCCATTTATTTCCATTTAAATCTATTTAAATTTATATTTAGTAATATATTTAGTATATTTACTTTACATTTATTTACATAATATTTAGTAAATCTACATTTAGTAATATATATAGTATATTAACATTTATTTTAGTAATATTTTTTATTCAGTAATATATTTAGTACAATTTGTCTTTAACAATATATTTAGTATATTTACAATTATTTTTAATTACATTTGTATTTAGTACATTTACATTTATTTTATTGACATTTATTTTTAGTAGTATATTTTGTACATTTTATTTAGCAATATATTTTGTGTTTACATTTAAATCTATTTACATCTATATTTAGTAATATATTCAGTATATAAACGTCTATTTTTAGTAAAGACTTTTATTCAGTAATACATTTCATATTTTATATTTAGTACATTTATATTTATTAGAATATTTATTTAGTACATTTTATATTTTGTAGTTAATTTATTATATTTTATATTTGTAATTATTTACATTTATTTAGTAATATATTTAGTGTATTTACATTTACATTTATTTAGGTTTATATAGAGCATGTTTACATTTATATTTAGTCATATATTCAGTATATTTTACATTTATATTTATAATAAAAAAATATGTACAAATGCCTCAATTTTGACAATGACCAAAGTCTTAATAAGAGGAAAAGAAAGTCTTACGGTGGTGACGCTGCAGTAAACACACACAGATCCTGTAAATAATCATAAACATTCATTAAAGGCCATAAAAACAATCACACAGCTTTAGTGTGGAAATATGAGACGTTAAACTAAAATCCTTCATATTGTCTCTTTTCCACACGTATTCATCATGGTGATGCAAAAAAATCAATAAAGGTCAATGTGATCAGATTCTGTCTGCATTGAATTAACCTTTGACTTTGAATAAAAAAAAGATAAACCAACGAATAAATATTTTGACTTGGTTAATAGCAAATTATGCCACAAATGGCATTGTAATTTCTTACATAACTAGAGCAATGGGTTTAATAAATATATAAATATTTTATTGCACAGAGTGGAGTCTAAAAGTCATTTTTAAGCATTGTGAGAAATTGATATAATCAGAAAAGTGCAGAGTTTCTCTGTTACTAATTAAATTGAGTCACTGATTACAGATTTTCATCTTCCACTGAAGCTCAAGATCCTCTTTGAATCATCTGAAAATATATATTTAGTATATTTATATTTTTTTACATTTATATTTAGTAGCATATTTAGTACATTTTATGTTTAGCAATACATTTAGTAAATTTAGGTTTATGTTTAGTAGTATATTTAGTACATTTTGTATTTGGCATTATTTTTAGTGCTTACATTTATATTTATTTACTTGTTTATTAGTATTTTTTTTAACTTGTTTATTAGTATTATGTTTATTAGTATTTTTAGTACATTTACATTTATTTTAATACATTTTATATTGAGTAATTTTTTAGTACATTTATATTTAGTAATATATTTAATATATTTAGTATGTTTACATGTATTTTTTGTAATATATTTAGTATATTTACATTTAGTAGTATAGTATATATTTATATATATTTATGTAGTATAGTATATAGTATATATTTATATATTAAGTATAGTATATACATTCAGTAGTATATATATATTTAGCAATATATTTAGTACACTTATTAATATGTTTAGTATATTTACAATTAACTTTATTTACATTTATATTTAGTACATTTACATTTAGTATATTTACATTTATTTTTAGTAGTTTATTTAGTACATTTTATTTAGCAATATATATTATATATTTTGTATTTGGCAATACATTTATTTTTTGCATTTAGATGTATTAGCATTTTTAGGTAATTTATATTTAGAAATATATTTAGTATGTTTACATTTATATTTATTTACATTAATATTAAGTAGTATATTTAGTACATTTACATTTATATTTAGTAATATATTTAATTATTTACATTTACATTTATTTAGTACATTTACATTTGTTTACATTTATATTTAGTAGCGTTTTTAGTACATTTTATATGTAGTAAAATAGAGTATATTTACCTTTATGTTTAGTAGTATTTATATTTTGTAGTATATTAAGTGGATTTTATTTTCAGCAGTATATTTAGTATATTTACAATTATTTGGAATGTTTTTGGAAATATATTTAATGTTTACATTTATATTTATTAGTATTTCTAGGTAATTATAATTAGTAATATATTTAGTATATTTCCATTTATATTTATTTACATTAATATTAAGTAGTATATTTAGTACATTTACATTTATATTTAGTAATATATTTAATCATTTACATTTACATTTATTTAGTACATTTACATTTGTTTACATTTATATTTAGTAGCGTTTTAGTACATTTTATATGTAGTAAAATAGAGTATATGTACCTTTATGTTTAGCAGTATTTATATTTTGTAGTATATTAAGTGGATTTTATTTTCAGTAGTATATTTAGTATATTTACAATTATTTGGAATGTTTTTGGAAATATATTTAATGTTTACATTTATATTTATTAGTATTTCTAGGTAATTATAATTAGTAATATATTTAGTATATTTCCATTTATATTTATTTACATTAATTTTAAGTATATTTAGTACATTTACATTGTTTACATTTTATATTTAGTAATATATTTAAATTTATAAATATATTAGCATATTTAGCATATTTACATTTATGTTTAGTAGTATTTATATTTAGTAGTATATTTAGTACATTTTGTATTTGGCAATATATTTATATTTAGTATTATTTTTAGTACATTTATATTTAGTAGTATATTTAGTATATTTACATTTCTATTTATTAGTATTTTAGTACATTTTATATTTAGTAATTTATTTAGTACATATACATTTATTTACATTTATATTTAGTAGCATATTTAGTATATTTACATTTATATTTATTAGTATTTTAGTGCATTTTATATTGAGTAATTTATTAAGTACATTTATATTTAGTAATATATGCTAAAGAACATGATCGTCAGGTTTTGATAATGACAGACAAAGCACATACTAAGAATACTTGTACTTTAAAATGTCACAGAAATGACAAAATGGTTCAAATACAGGGTAAATATCATCTAAAATACACATTATTCATCAAATACCCATATGCTGACTCTATGATCAAAATGACAAACATAAACAGCATCAAAACATCTCAAACTCCTACAAACATTTACCAGAATAAATCTGAAGCACACTTACCATGTGTTTGTGGAAGCAGCTCTTGATTTGAATGTATTCCCATGCAGAGATGCTCCTGATGCTGAGATTCAGCAAACTAACATCAGACCAGAGACCAGAGACCAGAGCAGATGAGAAGAAGAGAGGAGAGATGAGAAGAGGGGAGGGACAAACACAGCCAATCAATAGCAGCATTCATCCAGACTATCAATACCTGCAAACAAAGAGCTCAGTCAATTCATCAATACATCTATAGTGAGCAGCTGACGAGGGAGGAGACCAGATCAATCAATCAATCCATCAATCAATCAATTCATCAATCTAGAGGAGACATGCATTCAGATGTATGTGTATGCAAATGTGCATAATGTAAGTCAGCATTTCAATTTTCACTTTTTAATTACCTTTTAGAGCTATCATAGTCACTGCCAGTAACATATCCATTACTTGAAATAACAATTTTACATTAAATTACACTAAATTAAATTATAAAATGTAAAAAACATATATATATTTTTTCGAATAGTTGCCAAGGCAGTATTTCTCATTGTTTTGTTTACATTGATGTACTAAAACAACTAAAATAAAATTAATAATATAATAAAAATTAATGAAAAAATTAAATACACATTATATATATATATATATATATATATATATATATATATATATATATATAT
>NC_133365.1:54340523-54368555 GCF_049309525.1 Garra rufa
TAATAAAAATATCTTTTTATTTTTAATTTAGTTGCCAAGACAAAATTAATTAAAGATAAACCTAACTAAACCTAAAATAGTAATTATAATAATAAAATAATTTAAACAATAAATGTTAACTGTTTTTTTTTTTTTTTACTACTAAACTAAAGTGCTTTAGTAATTTAAACAAAAAAATGATGCATTGGCAACCAGCGGAAATAAAATATTCTGCTAATTATTAATTAATAATAAAATAATTGAAACAAACATGTTAACTGAAAAAATGTATACGGTTACTTTTTTAGGTTTTTAATTTAATTGAATATTGATTAATTATTATTATTATTTATTTTTATTATTTTTTTTAATTATTATAATTGAAACAATAAATGTTAACTGATTTTTTTTAAAGTAAAGTGCTTTAGTAATTTAAACAAAAAAATAGGTAATGATGCCTTGGCAACCAGTGGAAAATAAATATTCAGCTAATTAATAATTAATAATAAAATAATTCAAATAAAAATGTTAACTGAAAGAAAAGCATTACAAAAATATATATAATGTATTTTAAAATTTAATTTAGTTTAATCATTTATTAATTATTATTATTATTTATTATTATTATATATTTTTATAATTATTATAATTGAAACAATAAATGTTAACTGATTTTTTTTTTTTTTTAGTAAAGTACTTTAGTAATTTTACATTTTTTAAATTTTAGTTTAGGTAATTTTAGTACTTCCACTTAAACTTATTTATTTCAGTTGCCAAGATACTATAACCCTAAAATAAAAAATAAATAAATAAACAACTTTATATAGTTTATTAATTTAATTTTTTCCCTCAGTTTTACTTATTTTAATATATAAGGATAAAATAAATAATAATTGGAGATTCTCTGAAAAACACTGAAATAAAATAGTACATTTTTTTTATTTAATGTTTATTTTATTTCAATTTAAATTAGTTAAATATTTCTACATACTTTTTTTAAAAATGAAACCTATTAATTTCAGAATCTTTAGTTAATTACAAAAAGTCTTACTTGAAATAAATGTTAACAAAAATAAAATAAAATATAAAATTTAAACTTATGGTGTTTCAGATTATTGCCAAGGCAACATTTCTCATTATCATTATTATATGTATAGATTAACTTTATGTACTAAAATAACTAAAACTGATATATTAATCTCATCCAAAAAAAAAGTTAATTTATTAAATTTGCTCAAATTAGACACAAATATTGACTTAAATTACTGTTTAAGAGGAAATTCTTCCATCATGCACTAATATAAAAAAATTCAAACATAAATGCATTAACCATATATAAATCCCAAAAGTTAATGTGTTAATGCTCTATAAAAAATGTACAAAGAATAATAAAGAACTGACTCTCCAGACGACTCTGATCCAGAATCTTCCTGATGGCTTCATCTGAGCTCACGTCTGGAGGACGAACACACGGCACGAAGATGCCTTCAGAAACCACACACAAACTGCATTAAACAACCAATATTTACTATAAAACAAAACACATTCTGCTAGTTCTGCTATAAAATCAAACTATATAAACATATTTAAAAACTAAAAGCAAGAAAATTACTAAAAGTGTACAATTAAAGTGCAAACAAAAAATACAAATCAATTCAAAATAATGCAAAATACTGTATATTAATATATTAACTAGATTAAGGTTGGCTTGAGAAAGCTTAAAGCAGCTGTAAAAGCTTGAAGTTTTTTTAACTTTATATAGATATATTAGATGATCAGCATTTTTGCTATTAAGATTAGAATGTAGTTAGCATGTTTCTAACATTTGTCTAGCATGTTTAGCATGTTTCTTGCATGATTAACATGTTACTTGCATGATTAGCATATTAGTAGCCTGTTGATTTAGTTTTTGTTTGTAAATTATTTAATCTAATTTTAATTTATTTTTAGTAAGATTTTGTTTTATTTAATTCTAATGTTAATTTTTCAAACAAAATGTCAGCTTTTTTTTAGTAGGTTTTTAAAAACAAAAAAAATAACATTTTAAAGTTTAAAATTAGTTATTTATATTTTAATTTGTATTAATATTATTAATATACATTCACTTTTAGTACATGCTTTATTTTTATGTTTTTATTTTTAAAACTTTAAAATTATTTATTCTAATTTATTTCAAATAAAACATTTCTGCTTTTTACCAAAATGTTTTAATTTTTATTAGTTTTTTTATGATTTTAAATTATTTCAAATAAAATATATCAGCTTTTTGGTAAGCGTTATATTATGGTTTAGTTTTTGTTTGTAAATTATTTAATCTCATTTTAATTTATTTTTAGTAAGATTTTTTTTTTATTTAATTCTAATTTGAATTTTTCAAATAAAATGTCAGCTTTTTAGTAGGTTTTTAAAAACAATTTTTTTAACATTTTAAAGTTTAAAATTAGTTATTTATATTTTAATTTGTATTAATATTGTTAATATACATTCACTTTTAGTACATGCTTTATTTTTATATGTTTTTATTTTTAAAACTTTAAAATGATTTATTCTAATTTATTTCAAACAAAACATGTTTTAATTTTTATTAGTTTTTTATGATTTTAAATTATTTCAAATAAAAAATATCAGCTTTTTGGTAAGCGTTATATTTTGATTTAGTTTTTGTTTGTAAATTATTTATTCTAATTTCAGTTTATTTTTAGTAAGTTTTATTTAGATTTTTTTATTTAATTCTATTTTTTTTTTTTTCAAATAAAATTTAGGCTTTTTTTGTATATTCAATTTTTTATAGTATTTATTTCAATTTGAATTTATTTCAAATAATATATTTATATAAGTTCTTTATTTTTTTTCTAATTCTGATTTATTTAAAATAAAACATTTCTGCTTTATACCAATTTTGGTTTATTTAGATTTTTTTTTTTTTTTTAAATGTATGCTAACTTTAATTCATAAAAAACTGCTTTTTAAAAAGAAATTTACCTGAGAAATAAAATCACTTAGGATATTAAGTCTCAGATATTATTTGTTTTGAAAGAAACTAAGCAAACTTACTGTTTAAAAACAGAAAAATAATCATTAGTTTAGCTTGCTCTATTTTCCTCCTCTCACCTCTCAGTCTGTCCTGGATGGCGCTGAGCGTTCGGATGCTGTGCTCGTCGGACAGGAAGTGCTTCATCCTCAGGAAGGGCTCTCTTCCTCTGCTGGTGAGTTTGCTCCAGGGTTTGGGTCGGGCCAGAATGTCGCTGACGGTTCCCTGAGAGAGACCCAGCACATAGTGACCGAACACCCGCTGGCCCACATTCAGACGCTGAAGAGCCTCTTTGACCTGCTGAGCTAATCGAGTCGTGTCAAACTCACACTCCTTTCCACACTCTGCCTCCCCTTTGATCAGAGATGATGAAGATGATGAAGATGATGCTGGAGATCCAGAGATGACTGAATATGATTCATTCAGCAGTTCTTCTTTCTCAATGGAGTGATCAAACTCCGTCTGGATCACAGGATCTGACAGCGAGCAAAGGTATGAACAGATCTGACATACAGTAACAGAACATACATTTTTTATAAAGCAAATATAAAAAAATAAAAACTACAAAAAAATAAAATATAATAAAAAAGCCGACATTTTTGTTAAAAAATTGAATGAAATTACTAAAAATAAATTTAGTAAAATAACAAAAAGCTGATATATTTTATTTGAAATCATTTTAAATTATTTTTAAATTTAAAAATAAATAATTGAAAAATAAAAACTACTTTTTTCAAAAATTTAAGTTAGAATACATTTTAAAATATAATTTAAAAATAAAACACTTGCCAAAAAAGCTGAGATATTTTATTTGAAATAATTAAAAATCGTAAAAAAAAGCTCGCATTTTAGTTGAAAAATGAAAATTAGAATTAAATTAGTAAAAAATTAATTTTGTAAAATACCAAAAAGCTGATATATTTTATTTTAAATCATTTAAAAATTATTTTTAAATTTAAAAAAAAAAATCATTGAAAAATAAAAAACTACAAAAAAGTTTTTTTTTTCCAAAAATTAAAGTTAGAATACATTTTAAAATCAAAATCAAAATAAAACACTTGCCAAAAAAGCTGAGATATTTTTATTTGAAATCATTTATAATTATTTATAAATTTAAAAATAAATCATTGAAAAATAAAAACTACTGAAAAAGTGTTTTTTCTTTTTTAAATTAAAGTTAGAATACATTTTAAAATATAAATCAAAATAAAACACTTGCCAAAAAAAGCTGAGATATTTTTATTTGAAATAATTAACAATCATAAAAAAAATAAATGTACTAAAAAAGCAGAAATTTTAGTTGAAAAAATGAAAATTAGAATTAAATTACTGAAAAATAAATTTAGTAAAATACCAAAAAAGCTGATATATTTTATTTGAACTCATTTAAAATTATTTATAAATTTAAAATAAATCATTTAAAAATAAAAACTACTAAAAAAAGGTGTTTTTTCTTCCAAAAATTAAAGTTAGAATACATTTTAAAATATAAATCTAAATAAAACACTTGCCAAAAAAAGCTGAGATATTTTATTTGAAATCATTAAAAATCGTTTAAAATTAAAATTTGTAAATAAATTAATATAAATATTAAAAAAATAAAAACTACTAAAAAAGCTAAAAAAATCAAGTAAGAATACATTTTAAAATATAATAAAAAAAACACTTGCCAAAAAAGCTGAAATATTTTATCATTATTAAATATTAAATAATTTAAAAAAATAAAAACTACTAAAAAAATTAATGTACTAAAAAAATGATGCTTTCTTATTGAAAAATTAAAATCAGAATACATTTTAAAATAAAAACAAATAAAACTAAAACATCTGGTAAAAAGCAGAGATGAAATGTTTTATTTTAAATAAATTAGAAACTAATTTTATTTTGTAACTAATTTTGTAACTATTTTTTTTAAATAACACTAAATAGCACTTAATAAAAAATATTAATATTTTGAAATAAATTAAAAAATTAAATAACTAATTAAAAAATTAAAAAAAGGCTTTTTTTTTTCAAATGTATTTATTATTTTCAATGTATTTATCTTTTAATTTTTAAATAAGTAATTTAAAAATACAAAATACAAAAAAAATACTAAAACATTTTATTTTAAAAATTAGAATTAAATTAAAAAAAGCTGCTCTTTTCCTAATAACAAAAGTGTGAGAAAACACTCACCATTATCCACAGAGACACTCTTGACATCCGATGGAGAAGAAAACACCTGAGAGAGAAGAAAACACACCAATGTGAGTTTATGACACTTATTTTTCAGCAGTAGGTGGCGCTGCCCACAAACAGCACACTTTAGAGCACAATCTCAATCACTGAATTCAGAAACTAGCATACTATTAATATTTCTGCCATATAAATACAGTATAAGATAAAAGAGCAAGTGAAAAACTCACAGACGCATCAGTAGTTTCCATCTTGGCTCGGAGAGTCCTGAAAGTCACAATACAGTATAATAAGGAAACATTCTGATCATTTAATGTTATATTATTGCTGATTATTTGAGGAGGGACTATATTTGTGTACCTGAGCTGGGTTTTGATCTTTTCATAGTCCTGCTGGGATTGTAACTTGGCCTGAAGTCTCTGATGAACAGACGGATGTCAGTGTGAGTGAAATCTTTCTTTCATATAATATAATTCTTTAACATAATGCAAAGTTTGTACCTCTATATGCTGTGATTTATTGGCCAGTTGCTGTTGCAGCAGAGCGACGTGATTGGCCGTTCGCTCCTGGACTTCCTGCAGCAGATGCTGAAGTCGATGCACTTCCTGTTCCAGACGCTGAATGTCACGATCTCTCATCGCTACCATCGTCTCCAAATCAGCAGAGCTACAAATCAGTGAGAAAAAGTTCAGGCATTTTTATTTAGTACTATATTTACATTTATATTTATATTTAGTAGTTTATTTTGTACATTTATATTTATTTACATGTAGTCGTATGTTTTGTACAATTTATATTTAGCAATATTTTCAGTGTCTATTTTTTTATATTTATTTAAATTTATATTTAGTAGTATATTTATAACATTTACATTTATATTTAGCAATATATTTTAGTATATTTACATTTATTTTTATCTATATATTTAATATATTTTCATTTATATTTAGCAATATATTTAGCATATTTACAGTTATATTTAATAGTATATTTATAAGATTTACATTTATATTTAGCAATATATTTTAATATATTTAGATTTATATTTAGCAATATATTTAATATATTTTCATTTATATTTAGCAATATATTTTAGTATATTTACATTTATTTTTATCTATATATTTAATATATTTTCATTTATATTTAGCAATATATTTAGCATATTTACATTTATATTTAATAGTATATTTATAAGATTTACATTTATATTTATTAATATATTTAGTATATTTACATTTATATTTATCATATTTATATTTATATTTAATAGTATATTTCTAACATTTATATTTATATTTAGCAATATATTTAGCATATTTACATTTATATTTAATAGTATATTTATAAGATTTACATTTATATTTAGCAATATATTTAGTATATTTTTATTTATATTTATTAATATATTTAGCATATTTACATTTATATTTAATAGTATATTTATAACATTTACATTTATATTTATTAATATATTTAGTATATTTACATTTATATTTATCATATTTATATTTATATTTAATAGTATATTTCTAACATTTATATTTATATTTAACAATATATTTAGCATATTTACATTTATATTTAATAGTATATTTATAACATTTACATTTATATTTATTAATATATTTAGCATATTTACATTTATATTTAATAGTATATTTATAACATTTACATTTATATTTATTAATATATTTAGCATGTTTACATTTATATTTAATAGTATATTTATAACATTTACATTTATATTTATTAATATATGTAGTATATTTACATATGTAAAATATTACAGATTTTATATTTTACATTTAACATTATATTTTGTGTTTACATGTTCATTTATTTACATTTAAATCAATTTACAATTATATTTAGTAATATATTTATAATATTTACTTTTACATTTATTTACGTTATAATTTGTACATTTACATTTATATTTAGTAATACAGTCAGTATATTTACATTTATATTTATTTAAATTTATAAAGAAGTATCGTTAGTACATTTTATATTTAGCAATATATTTTGTGTATACATTTCCATTTATTTCCATTTAAATCTATTTAAATTTATATTTAGTAATATATTTAGTATATTTACTTTACATTTATTTACATAATATTTAGTAAATCTACATTTAGTAATATATAGTATATTAACATTTATTTTAGTAATATTTTTTATTCAGTAATATATTTAGTACAATTTGTCTTTAACAATATATTTAGTATATTTACAATTATTTTTAATTACATTTGTATTTAGTACATTTACATTTATTTTATTGACAGCAATATTTAGCAATATATTTTGTGTTTACATTTAAATCTATTTACATCTATATTTAGTAATATATTCAGTATATAAACGTCTATTTTTAGTAAAGACTTTTATTCAGTAATACATTTCATATTTTATATTTAGTACATTTATATTTATTAGAATATTTATTTAGTACATTTTATATTTTGTAGTTAATTTATTATATTTTATATTTGTAATTATTTACATTTATTTAGTAATATATTTAGTGTATTTACATTTACATTTATTTAGGTTTATATAGAGCATGTTTACATTTATATTTAGTCATATATTCAGTATATTTTACATTTATATTTATAATTAAAAATATGTACAAATGCCACAGTTTTGACAATGACCAAAGTCTTAATAAGAGGAAAAGAAAGTCTTACGGTGGTGACGCTGAAGTAAACACACACAGATCCTGTAAATAATCATAAACATTCATTAAAGGCCATAAAAACAATCACACAGCTTTAGTGTGGAAATATGAGACGTTAAACTAAAATCCTTCATATTGTCTTTTTTTCCACACGTATTCATCATGGTGATGCAAAAAAATCAATAAAGGTCAATGTGATCAGATTCTGTCTGCATTGAATTAACCTTTGACTTTGAATAAAAAAAAGATAAACCAACGAATAAATATTTTGACTTGGTTAATAGCAAATTATACCACAAATGGCATTGTAATTTCTTACATTCCTAGAGCAATGGGTTTAATAAATATATAAATATTTTATTGCACAGAGTGGAGTCTAAAAGTCATTTTTAAGCATTGTGAGAAATTGATATAATCAGAAAAGTGCAGAGTTTCTCTGTTACTAATTAAATTTAAGTAAATGAGTCACTGATTACAGATTTTCATCTTCCACTGAAGCTCAAGATCCTCTTTGAATCATCTGAAAATATATATTTAGTATATTTATATTTATTTACATTTATATTTAGTAGCATATTTAGTACATTTTATGTTTAGCAATACATTTAGTAAATTTAGGTTTATGTTTAGTAGTATATTTAGTACATTTTGTATTTGGCATCATTTTTAGTGTTTACATTTATATTTATGTACTTGTTTTAGTACATTTACATTTATTTTAATACATTTTATATTGAGTAATTTTTTAGTACATTTATATTTAGTAATATATTTAATATATTTAGTATGTTTACATTTATATTTACATTTTCAGTAGTATATATATATTTAGCAGTATATTTACATTATATATATATAACTTTATTTACATTTATATTTAGTACATTTACATTTAGTATATTTACATTTATTTTTAGTAGTTTATTTAGTACATTTTATTTAGCAATATATATTATATATTTTGTACTTGGCAATACCTTTATTTTTTGCATTTAGATGTATTAGTATTTTTAGGTAATTTATATTTAGAAATATATTTAGTATATTTACATTTATATTTATTTACATTAATATTAAGTAGTATATTTAGTTCATTTACATTTATATTTAGTAATATATTTAATTATTTACATTTACATTTATTTAGTACATTTACATTTGTTTACATTTATATTTAGTAGCGTTTTAGTACATTTTATATGTAGTAAAATAGAGTATATTTACCTTTATGTTTAGCAGTATTTATATTTTGTAGTATATTAAGTGGATTTTATTTTCAGTAGTATATTTACAATTATTTGGGATGTTTTTGGAAATATATTTAATGTTTACATTTATATTTATTAGTATTTCTAGGTAATTATAATTAGTAATATATTTAGTATATTTCCATTTATATTTATTTACATTAATTTTAAGTAGTATATTTAGTACATTTACATTGTTTACATTTACATTTATTAGTATTTTAGTACATTTTATATTTAGTTATTTATTTAGTACATTTATATTTTGTAATATATTTACATTTTAATTTATTTCGTTAATTTACATTTGTTTACATTTTTATTTAGTACATTTTATATTTAGTAATATATTTAAATTTATAAATATATTAGCATATTTAGCATATTTACATTTATGTTTAGTAGTATTTATATTTAGTAGTATATTTAGTACATTTTGTATTTGGCAATATATTTATATTTAGTATTATTTTTAGTACATTTATATTTAGTAGTATATTTAGTATATTTACATTTCTATTTATTAGTATTTTAGTGCATTTTATATTGAGTAATTTATTAAGTACATTTATATTTAGTAATATATGCTAAAGAACATGATCGTCAGGTTTTGATCATGACAGACAAAGCACATACTAAGAATACTTGTACTTTAAAATGTCACAGAAATGACAAAATGGTTCAAATACAGGGTAAATATCATCTAAAATACACATTATTCATCAAATACCCATATGCTGACTCTATGATCAAAATGACAAACATAAACAGCATCAAAACATCTCAAACTCCTACAAACATTTACCAGAATAAATCTGAAGCACACTTACCATGTGTTTGTGGAAGCAGCTCTTGATTTGAATGTATTTCCATGCAGAGATGCTCCTGATGCTGAGATTCAGCAAACTAACATCAGACCAGAGACCAGAGACCAGAGCAGATGAGAAGAGGAGAGGAGAGGAGAGATGAGAAGAGGGGAGGGACAAACACAGCCAATCAATAGCAGCATTCATCCAGACAATCAATACCTGCAAACAAAGAGCTCAGTCAATTCATCAATACATCTATAGTGAGCAGCTGACGAGGGAGGAGACCAGATCAATCAATCAATCCATCAATCAATCAATTCATCAATCTAGATGAGACGTGCATTCAGATGTATGTGTATGCAAACGTGCATAATGAAAGTCAGCATTTCAATTTTCACTTTTAATTACCTTTTAGAGCTATCATAGTCACTGCCAGTAACATATTCATTACTTGAAATAACAATTTTAATTAAATTACACTAAATTATAAAATGTAAAATATATATATAAAATACACACAACACACAAATTACTAAAATGTTACCTGAAATTAACAATAAAAACAAATAAAGTTAAATAAAAAAATCATTTAAAATATTATTTTTAGTTATTTTAGTTTCAATTATATTAAAATAACATTGATCTCTCCATTAAAGTTCATAAAACTGCATGTATAATTATTATATATCTACAAATATTATCAAAATATTGTTTAAAATAGTGTTAGATTAATATTTCACAGCTGGCATTTTATGAATTTATGGGCAACTGAATCTAGCTGAATTCAGAACAGCATACTGACATAATATTACTGTTCGTGTGATAAAAAGTAACAACTGTAGAATGATACATTGTTGAATGATACAATGTAACATTCCACTCTTTATTGTTAAGTTGGCTTTGATCAGTGAAGCTGGCTTGAGAAAACCAACTCACTGATTCGCTATTTAAGCTTCTTATTCTGAGCCAAAAGTTAATGCTAGTAACATACTTATCATGCTAGCAACAATGCTAGTCGCATGCTAATCACACTAGCAACATGCTAATAACATGTTAATCATGTTAGAATCATGCTAGCAACATGCCAGCTGCTTGCTAATCATGTTAGCATCATGTTAGCAACATGTTAGTAACTTGACAATCATGTTAGCATCATGTTAACAACATGCTAATCATGCTAGCAACAATGCTAGTAGCCTGCTAATCACGTTACCAACATGCTAATAACATGTTAATTATGCTAGAATCGGGCTAGATTCATGCTAGCAATATGCTAGTAACATACTAATCATGCTAACAGTATGCTAGTAACTGGCTAATCATGCTAGAAACATGTTAGCAACATGCTAATAACATGTTAATCATGTTAGAATCAGGCTAGATTCATACTAGCAGTAGGCTAGTAACCGGCTAATCATGCTAGAAACATGTTAGCTACATGCTAATAACATGTTAATCATGCTAGAATCAGGCTAGATTCATGCTAATAACTGGCTAATCATGCTAGAAACATGTTAGCAACATGCTAATAACATGTTAATCATGTTAGAATCAGGTTAGATTCATACTAGCAGTAGGCTAGTAACTGGCTAATCATGCTAGAAACATGTTAGCTACATGCTAATAACATGTTAATCATGCTAGAATCAGGTTAGATTCATGCTAGTAACTGGCTAATCATGCTAGAAACATGTTAGCAACATGCTAATAACATGTTTAATCATGCTAGAATCAGGCTAGCAACATGCTAGCTACTTGACAATCATGTTAGCATCATGTTAACAACATGCTAATCATGCTAGCAACAATGCTAGCAGCCTGCTAATCACGTTAGTAACATGCTAATAACATGTTAATCATGCTAGAATCAGGCCTGATTTAATGCTAGCAACTTTCTAATAACACACTAATCATGCTAACAGTATGCTAGTAACTCGTTAATTATGCTAGAAACATGTTAGCAACATGCTAATAACATGTTAATCATGTTAGAATCAGGCTAGCAACATGCTAGTAACTTGCTAATCATGTTAGAATCATGTTAACAACAGCTAATCATGCTAGAAACATGCTAATCATACTAGAATTGTGTTAGCAACATGCTAGTAACATGGCAATCATGTTAGAAGTATGTATGTTTCTAGCATGATTAGCATGTTATTAACATATACTAGCAATCATGCTAGAAACATATTAATCGTGCTAGCAGCATGCTAATTATGCTAGAATCATGCTAATAACATGTTAACAACATGCTAGTAACTTGTTAATTATGTTAGAAACATGTTAATAACATGCTAGTAATGTAGAATCATGCTAGTAACTGGCTATTCATGCTAGAAACATGTAAACAACATGCTAATAACATGGTAATCATGTTAGAATCATGCTAGCAACGTGCTAATTATGCTAGAATCATGCAAACAACATGCTAGTAACTTGCTAATTATCCTCGTAACATGCTAATCATGCTAGAAACATGTTAATCATACTAGAATCATCTAAACAACATGCTAGTAACTTGTTAATTATGCTAGTAACTGTTAGAATCATGTTAGAATCATGTTAGCAACGTGCTAATAATGATAGAATCATGCTAGCAAAATGCTAGTAACATTATAATCATGCTAGAAACATGTTAATCATGCTAAAAACATGTTAATCACACTATACGCATGCTAGCAACATCCCAGTAACATGTTAAGCATTCCAAAAACATGTTAATCATGCTAAAACATGCTAATCATGCTAGAATCATGCAAACAATGTGCTAGTAACTTGTCAATTATGCTAGTAACTGTTTAAATCATGTTAGCAACATGCTAGTAACATGGTAATCATGTTCAAATCATGCCAACAACATGCTAATAATGCTAAAATCGTGCTAGCTAAATGCTAGTAACATTATAATCATGCTAAAAACATGTTAATCATACTATACGCATGCTAGCAACATCCCAGTTACATGTTAAGCATTCTACAAACATGTTAATCATGCTAAAACATGCCAATCATGTTAGAATCATGCAAACAACAAAATGCTAGTAACTTGCTAATTATGCTAACAAAATGCAAATAACATGCTAATCATGCTAAAAACATGATAGTAATTTGCTAAACATGGTAGAAACAAGCTAAGAAAATGTAAAATCATGCTAACAACATGCTAATTTATGTTAAATCATGTTAGCAGCATGGTTAAACCATCATAAATCACGCTAGCAACATGCTAATTAATGTTAAATCATGCTAGTGACATGTTAATTCACTTTAAATCATGCTAGCAAACTTGCCAACTCAGCAGCATGGTTAAACTAGTGACGTTATTCACGTTAAATCATACTAGCAACATGCTAATTCATGCTAGCAACATGCTAATTCATGCTAGAAACGTGTGTGTGTTCCCAAACTTCAATTTCAACAATAAAAATTCAAACTTTAAGCTTTTCAAAGTTATTTCAAACTTTCAGACAAGGCTTTCTCAAGCCATCTTTACTCATCTAGTTAATGTTTTGTTGTTGCATATACTGTTTCATTTGTACTATTATTGAGTAGTATGCAGTATTCCATTCCAAACATAACTCATATTTCACGTTTTATTATTTCATTTTTCATATCCAATATGTCGTCATCAGTTTATGATCCCAAGCAAAATTCAAATGCATATGAAATCTGAACCAAAGCTAAAATGGTCTTTGGTCAGCTGATTTAATGAGGATTTGTGAGGGTCACAGATGACTTATGGATTGTTTCTATTGGTTTATTGATCCTGATGATTGATTTGAAGCTCACAGGACACAGTATTGATTTTCAGCACAGCCAGAGGAACATAAAAAGAAAGATCTAGAAACCAAACCATATCATTTACAACATTTTAGCATCTGCTATGTGGCTTTATATTACTAAACCACAACAGCATAGAACTATATTTACATGAAATGTAATAAAACTGGTCCCGAGGCTGTTTTATAAAACTCATAAAACTCTCTTTTATTAAACATAACCATAATTTCATCAATTGTAATTTGTCATGCACAAAAAGCTTTGGTTTCATATATGCATATATTATGAAAATGCTAGACACTTTAATATGTGAAATATGTGCACATTTTAATATTTATATAATAACATACTCTCATGGTTTGATTTCTGTTTAATTACTTGTAGGAAAACAATCTCTCCTTCTGAACCAAGAAAATTCCTCAAAATACAAAAGCAGTTTTTTTAACCGGATCAATACCTGATCAATGATCAATAAAAGACGTCAAATGAACCAGGTTATTCTTCAGTAAAGATTATACTTAACCTCTTCTTTTCCACAGAAGAAATATAATATAATAATATAATATAAATATTCTATCATTTCTTTCCCAGAAAAAATGAATTGAATGGTATAGTGTAAAATTTTAAGTTTTTTTTTTTTTTAGATAAATGCTGATCTTTGGATCTTTCTATTTATCAAAGAATGCAAAAAAACGTACTCGACTGTTTTAAATATTGATAATAATAATAATAATGTTTCTTAAACAACAAATCAACATATTAGAATGATTTCTGAAGGATCATGTGACACTGAAGACTGCAGTAATGATGCTGAAAATTCAGATTTGAAATCACAGGAAAATTTTAGATTTTAAAATATTTTCAAATAGAAAACAGTTATTTTAAATAGTAAAAATATTTCAGAGTTTTTGCTGTACTTTGGATCAAATAAATGTAGATTAAAAATCTTAATGTCCAAAAACGTTTGACTGGTAGTGTATATAGTAAACAAAAAAAGTTGCCTTAAATTCTTAAGTAATGTAATTTATTCCTGTGATTTCAAAGCTGAATTTTTAGCGTCATTACTCCAGTCACATAATCCTTCAGAAATCATTTTAATATTCTGATTCGCTGCTCAAAAAACATTTAGAATTATTATTATTAGGTTGAAAACAGCTGTGTAGAATTTTTTCAGGTTCCTTTGGTGAATAGAAAGTTCAGAAGAACAGCATTTATCTGAAATAGAAATCTTTTGTAACATTATAAATGTCTTTATCATCACTTTTAATCATTTTAAAGCATCATACAAGTATTTCTATAATTTCTTTCCCAAAAAAAAAATCATTAAAGAATCCAAAAATATTTACTTAACTGTTTTAAATATTGATGATGATAATAATAATAATAATAATAATAATAATTATAATGTTTCTAATCATTTATTGAAATAACATTAGAAATGTCTTCATGTATTTTTAATCATTTTAAAGCATCATACATGTATTAATTTCTATAATTTCTTTCCCAGAAAAAATGAATTGAATGGTGTAGTGTATAATATGTTACAAAAGCTTTTTTTTTTTCAGATAAATGCTGATCTTTGGATCTTTCTATTCATCAAAGAATCCAAAAAATTTATTTAACTGTTTTAAATATTAATATTAATAATAAAAATAATGTTTCTTAAACAACAAATCAGCATATTAGAATGATTTCTGAAGGATCATGTGACACTGAAGACTGCAGTAATGATGCTGAAAATTCAGCTTTGAAATCACAGAAATAAATTACATTTTAAAATATATTTAAATAGAAAACACTTATTTTAAATTGTAAAAATATTTCAGAGTTTTTGCTATACTTTGGATTTCTGAAGGAAATTTTCTTTTTGACAAAAAAAATCTTACTGTCCAAAAACTTTTGACTGGTAGTGTACTGTATATAGTAAACAAAAAAATTGAAGAGTAGATTTTTTTCAGGTTTCTTTGATGAATAGAAAGTTCAAAAGAACATCATTTATCTGAAATAGAAATCTTTTGTAACATTATAAATGTCTTTATCATCACTTTTAATCATTTTAAAGCATCATGCAAGTATTAATTTCTATAATTTCTTTCCAAAAAAAAAAAAAAAAGTAATGGTATAGTGTAAAATGTTCAGGAATGTGAAAATCAGAGAAAGAAATTACATTTTAAAGCATATTTAAATAGAAAACAGTTATTTTAAATAGTAAAATAACTGTTATTTTAAATTGCTGTACTTTGGATCAAATAAATGCAGGCTTTTGAAAACATTAAAAATCTTACAGGCCAAAAACTTTTGACTGGTAGTGTATATAGTAAACAAAAAAAGTTACTTTAAATTCTTAAGTGCAATCAACTTAGCTGTATAAGTCATTTCAACCTAAATTACAATAAATGGACATGAAAACATTATCTTGTATCTTGTAGAACTTATACTTAACCTCTCCTTTTCCACAGAAGAAATAGTTTGAATCAATGATTCTGTCAACAACCAAATGTGTTTTAATTTTTACAGTTGCACAATCAGACATGCAGTATAAATCATCTAAACAATGAGAGATATGGCCTGAACTTGTACCCATGCAGCCGAACAGGATGAAACAGCAGAGCGACTGCAGACAGCGAGCGTCAGTGTCGGAGCGGCTGCTCTGATGTCTAACAGGTCTGGCATGTGAATATGAGTGCCGTCTCTGTCTGGCCGTGCGTGGTGTTACTGACGGGTCAATATGTACTGTGTGGATGGCATTCGGCCTGAGACAATACAGAAGCGTCCCACACTTTCACTCTAATTGTAATGGTTTACAGAAGTTGATTTAGACTGCTTCTGTTGTTCACATGAGGACAAATGCAGATCTTATAACACAGATGCTTAGGCTAAATTTACATTTTAAAGATTATCTCCTTCTAGTTCATTTAGTGTGAATGTGAATTGACCATATGCACTGAGTGTTCGAAAACACTTTATTTTAAGGATCAGGAATTAGACAGTAATTAATGACTAATAACTGCATTTGTAAGTGACTAGTTATGGACTTGTATGCCATTACAAGCAATTTATAAGGCTTTTATTGGTTGTTGTCTTATTTGTGACCCTGGACCACAAAACCAGTCATAAGGTTAAATTTTACAAAACTGAGATGTATACATCATATGAAAGCTCAATAAATAATCTTTCTATTGATGTATGGTTTGTTAGGATAGGACAATATTTGGCTGAGATACATCTATTTGAAAACCAGAAATCTGAGGGTGCAAAAAAATCTAAATACTGAGAAAATCACCTTTAAAGTTCTCCAAATTAAGTTCTTAACAATGCATATTACTAATCAAAAATGACATTTTGATAGGTTTACAGTAGGAATTTTACAAAAAATCTTCATGGAACATGATCTTTACTTAATTTCCTAATGATTTTTGGCATAAAAGAAAAATCGATAATTTTGACCCATACCATGTATTTTTGGCTATTGCTACAAATATACCCCAGCGACTTAAGACTGGTTTTGTGGTCCAGGGTCACATATTTGTCTTATAGACCCTTTATACTTGTTTCTGTCCTAATAGTGTATTAATTAGCTAAACATAAAACAAACTAATAGCTTGTATTGTGCGAATTACAAACTTTATAAGTTCTCAGTACACTATGCCAATGTGTAGCTTGTAAGTATGAAATAAATATAGAATAGGAATTTCATCAGACATTTAAATTAGCTGAAAAAATAAAAACAGTTACACAAAAGCAGTCTTCTAGCAGTCTTCCATACTAATAAATGATTAATAAACAAAATATTCCCCATTCCCTTAATTTATTAACAGCTAACAAGCACATTTCTCACTAATAAATGCTGTATTACTTCAGATTATGTTCCCTATTCTTAAGTAGAAAAGACACATGAAAGATTGCAGTGAAGAATTCTGTCTTTATTGTTTGATGGTTCAACAAGAGAACAAACTACAGATGAGACACATCTGCAAACTTTCATGTCACTTTTCTACTTTAGAATAGGGAACATAATCTGAAGTAATACTGAATGTATTTGTGAGAAATTTGCTTGTTAGCTATTACTAAATTCAGGGAATGGGGAATATTTCGTTTTTAATTCATTTGTTAGTATGGAACAACTGCTAGAAAGACTGTGCTTTTGTGTAAAAGTGTTTTTTTCTGTTCATTGAAATGTCTGTGATGAAATGCCTATTCTATATTTATTTCATACTTGCAAGCTACACATTGGCATAGTGTACTGAGAACTTATAAAGTTTGTAATTCGCACAATACAAGCTATTAGTTTGTTTTATGTTTAGCTAAGGACAGAAACAAATATAAAGGGTCTATAAAATAAAAATAAGACAACAACCAATAAAGGCCTTATAAATAGCTTGTAATGGCATACAAGTCCATAACTAGTCACTTACAAATGCAGTTATTAGTCATTAATTACTGTCTAATTCCTGATCCTTAAAATAAAGTGTTACTGAGTGTTCTTTAGAACTTCTGCAGATGATAAGCCAGTTTATAAACTTCCGCTGAAGCTCATTTTATATGTGCTATATAGAGGTGGATACTCTTGAGACTCCTCTACTGCCTTGTTCTTATCAGAAACTGAGAAAAATAATAATTGCAACATTGTAAATAATGATAGCGGCATGAACATTGCCTTCATGAACACATTTTAAAATCTTGTAATATTTTAAAGCCTTTATCATTTTTCAACTCTACAGCTGTGCAAAAAAATTCACTTCAAAGATTTACTATTCATTCATAAAGACGACTTGGAATTTTTTTTTTATAAACCCTTAAAAAAAATCTACATTCAGAATTTTGAATGTATATCTTGCAGTTCAGATTTTTTTTATCTGAGATTTGCAAGAAACAAAGTCCGAATTGTAAGATATAATGTTTTTTGAATGAGTCAGAATTGTGAGTTAAAATGTTCAAATTACCTTTTTTATTTTTCAAATTTTGTGGTGGAAATTACAATTGTAAAAAACAAAGTCAAAATTGATAAACTTTTTTCATTTAATTCCGTAACCACTTTCCATAAATAATGCTCAGCCCTGCGTCGTTTATAACATTATTGAATTTCTGAAAGATAGTAGAAAGTGAAACAAATGTAGAAAGGCACTGAATGCTGTACTGATCATCATCTGATCATCCACACTCTTAAAAATAAAGGTGCGTTAAAAGATTCATTCACTTCCAAAACTTCCAGAACAAAAATTTACAGATAAAGTTCTCACCCCCTTGTCATACAAGATGTTCATGACTTTCTTTCTTCAGTTGTAAAGAAATAGTTTTCTGAGAAAAGCATTACAGGGTTTCGCTTCATATAGTGGACTTTTATGGTGCCCTGAGTTTGAACTTCCAAAACGCAGTTTAAATACAGCTTTAAATGGCTCTAAATGATCCCAGCCGAGCAAGAAGGGTCTTATCTCGGTTATTTTCTAAAAAAAATTACAATTTTTTAACCTCAAACACTCATGTTGTCTAGCACTCCGGTTCAAGACAGGAATCTCATGAAGCCTAACATTTTAGAAAACTTGTAATACAAAAAATTTTTTGCAATTATCAATGTAATCAATTAACTGAGTAAGTAAAGTAATAACTATTAGTTAATTTTTTACCCTGTTCATGGGCAGTGTTTCATCTTAAAGGTTGATATGATTCTTTAGGGTCTTAATGAGAAATCTATAACATACTTTGGTTAAAATTTCTCAATGGTAGTGTAAAAAAACACCCTTTTTATCTCGTCAAAATCAACCCTTTTTAGAGTGAGCTATTCTGTAGCATGTTCCTTTAAATGCTAATGAGCTCTGCTTGCCCCGCCCCTCTCTGCCGTGGGATGATGAGCCGTAATGTTTACTTTAGCTGCATTTAGCCGCGTTTAGGTGTGAAACTTGCTAACTAGCACATTATTAAGAAAGGCCATTTGCAAAGATGCATTAAAAAACCCTTATACTCACTTCTGCTTTGAGTGAAGCTGCATCAGAAATGATGTGCATGAACATAGACGCATATGTAGATCGGGAAAGTAATGTTATCCTCTGCATCTTCAGCGGCTCAGATGTCATGAGTAAATACCACTATGTTCATTATTACATCCAACAACAGAACACCTCAATCACTAAATGTTTGTCTTCCTCTGAACCTGAGTCACACAATGGCGATCGGAGTCGGACTGTTTGAGCTCGGTGAGGGCGGGTCTAAGGTACAGTAAGGCGGTCATGTCAATCAACTATCGTGGGAGTGGCCTCTGTCTGTGTGTCACAAGCAGCTGAGAATGACCTGATTTTAAAAAGGGTGTATTTTTATCATTGTAGGGTGGTTGTGTACACAAACTGCCAACACACATGAATGTTCAACAACATGTAAAATCCGATGACCCCTTTAAGTAAAACATTTTTTTTTTTTTAGCTTTTGCTTAAAACAAGCTAAAATATCTGCCAATGAGGCAAGAAAAAAATCTTATTTAGCCTTTGAATTAAGTTTTTCTTACCCCTTTGGCAGATATTTTTGCTTTAAAGAGGTAAATGTTCACAAAACTCACTTTTCCATGTTGTTTGAACATTAATGTTTGTTGGTAGTTTGTGTACACAACCACCCTACAATGATAAAAATACACCCAGTGTTTTTTAATCTTTAAAAGTAATATCCCCCTTTTTTTTGTCAAATAATTTTTTTATTTAGTCATCGAATAACCTTGCAATAATTACAAGTTCCAGGATTATCCATTATTTTCTGAAATGCACAAAAAAACTTACAAAAACAAAACAAAAAATAAAAAACATAGCACACATATAATGTAACACCCCTTCCCCAGCCTGTAAGTATACAATACAGTGATAATCAAAACAACTTTATAGTTACAATACATTGCTTTAAGGAATAGAATTCCTGGTAACACTTTAGAATTGGAAACACTTATTCACTATTAACTATGACTTTTAATATTTAGTTAGGTAGTTGTTAAGTTTAGGTATTGGGTAGGATTAGGGATGTAGAATAAGGTCATGTAGAATAATGCATTAGTATGTGCTTAATTAGTACTAATAAATGGCTAATATTCTATTAATATGCATGCTAATAAGCAACTAGTTAATAAACCGTAAAATAAAGTGTTACTGAATTCCTCTTAAGGTGACAGAAGAAAGTGCCCCAAATCTTGTGAAATTGTCCAATGTTGCCTTTTAAAAGATATCTGGTTCTTTCCAAGTGCAGAGTAGATATCAGTTCCTCAAGCCACAGTGTAGCAGTAGGAGGATTCACCTTTTTCCAGAACAGCAATAACAGCTTCTTGGCTGTTATCAAAAAATATGTAAGGAATTTCTGTTGAGCACTGTTCAATGAATATGTATAATTGGAATATCCTAATATAATGAGCATATATAATGGGTCTGGATCCAAGTTTACATCAAGAACATCTGAAATCACTTTAAAAACCTCACACCAGAAAATAAAACTATGAGCTTGATCAGCATCCTCTGATTTGCACTTATGTAATATCCCCTTTTTAAAATCAGGTCATTCTCAGCTTCTTGTGGGTGTGACGAAACACAGACAGAGGCCCCTCCCATGATAGTTGATTGACATGACCGCCTTACCTTAGCCCCGCCCTCACCGAGCTGAAACAGTCTTCGATCGCCATTGTGAGACTCAGGTGCAGAGGAAGACTCTAATTGAGAGATTGAGGTGTTCTGTTGTTAGACATAATAATGAACATAGTAGTCGTCATTTATTACTGACATCTGTTCCACTGAAGACGAAGAGGATAACTCTACTTTCGTTTTTGAAAGGAAAGCGCCGATCCCGATCTACATATGCATCTATACAGCAGAAGTGAGTAGAAGGGTTTTTTATGCATCTTTGCAAATGGCCTTTCTTAATAATGTGCTAGTTAGCAAGTTTCGCAACTAAACGGTGCTAAATGCGGCTAAAGTAAACATTACGGCTCATCATCCCACGACAGAGAGGGGCGGGGCGAGCAGAGCTCATTAGCATTTAAAGGAACATGCAACAGAATAGCTCACTCTAAAAAGATTTTGACAAGGCAAAGAGTGTTTTTTACACTACCATTGAGAAATTATAACCAAAGTATGTTATGGACTTCTAATTAAGACCCTAAAGAATCATATGAACTTGGGCATCTGATGACCCCTTTAAGGCAACCACACCGCAGGTGAATAGGGTAAAAATTTTCACTAAATTAACTAATAGTTATCACCTTACTTACCCAGTTAATCGATAACATTGATAATTGCAAACATTTTTTGTATTCCAAGGTTTCTAAAATGTCATGTTTAAATCTGCAAATGAGCCAATATTTAATGAAACATGCACTAATTTGCATACATTTCTAGTACAAAAATCTAAACACTGGATGAAGTCAGTTTTGAAGTTCTTGGTTTTTTTTTTGACATATTAGAGTCAAATGTTTTTACAGAGGGGATTTTGCTTAATAATTCATAATTCAGAAAATACTTTGAACAGCCAGAAAACAAAGTTTTTTCGATAAACGATATATAGTTTTTTGAGGAAATTAAATGTTGTATAAAATCAAGCAAATCATATATGAACAAATCCCTAGGGTAAAAATTTTCAGGTTATAGACAGGAATAAAAATGTAAAGTTTGTTGTGTGTAAGTGCTACTGAAGTGGAGATTTATGGCTCAGTGTAGGACAAAAAACTCTTGGTCTTTGAAAATATGTATTGTAATTAAAATCTATTGACAAAAATAGATAAAGTGCTATAAAAGAAACACTTAACAGTGTCTTTTGGGTGTTTTCTTTCCACGAAAAACCAAAAAGCCCAAATCTTTACAGGTGCATGAAAAAAACAGTGTTTTTCCCTGCAGTGTCTCGCCTTAAAGAACATTTTGTGAAACAGAAAGGTTCTTCAGATGTTAAAGGTTCTATATGGAAGCATTTAGACAAAAAAAAAAGAACCCCTGAAATAACCTCCAGAGGAAGAGAGGGGTGAGGAGAGATCAGGACGGGCATCACCAAACAGCTGAACGCTTCTTCCACTCGTCCTGTCATTCTAAACCACATCACAATGGACCTTGAGCTCGGACTACAGTCGTGTGTGTTTGTGTATGAGGGATCATCATCTACCTGTCACTTCCTAAACAGGACATGTGTTATTTATATCGGCCAGTAGACAACAGCACGGTTAATCTACAAAAGGCCGTCCATCCGCGCCCCATTGTCCGGCTGCATTCGGGATCCCCTTCTCTGTTCCGCTCGCCTCCGTCCATCCAGCAGAGCTCATGGTGAGTAACCCAGGATTTAGAGATGCTTTGGGAATCACCGGTGCTGGATAGCAGCATACGGGGATATTGGGATTTAGCCTGATTTAATTTGAGATCTATACCGATATATTGATATATTGAACATTATGTGTGAATTTTGAGTAGATTTTAAAATGTATTTGAGTCAAAGACGTTAAGATGTCCACGACAAATAAAATCTACAAAAGTAATTTTATGTCCACTGTAAAAAGATTTAACCAGTTTCAACTTAAAAAATTAAGTTCAGCCGCTGCCTTAAAATTTTAAGTTAAATCAACTTAAAACTATAAGTTATTTCAACTCACAACAATAAAATGAGTTAAAATGACTTGTACTTTTAAGTTGATTTAACGTATTAAATTTTATTGTGTTTTAAATGAGTTTTAAATGTTTAATTTTTATAATATTGAACATTATGTGTGAATTTTGAGTAGATTTTAAAATGTATTTGAGTCAAAGACGTTAAGATGTCCACGACAAATAAAATCTACAAAAGTAATTTTATGTCCACTGTAAAAAGATTTCACCAGTTTCAACTTAACTTAAGTTCAGCCGCTGCCTTAAAATTTTAAGTTAAATCAACTTAAAACTATAAGTTATTTCAACTCACAACAATAAAATGAGTTAAAATGACTTGTACTTTTAAGTTAAGCGTATTAAATTTTATTGTGTTTTAAATGAGTTTTAAATGTTTAATTTTAATAATATTGAACATTATGTGTGAATTTTGAGTAGATTTTAAAATGTATTTGAGTCAAAGACGTTAAGATGTCCACGACAAATAAAATCTACAAAAGTAATTTTATGTCCACTGTAAAAAGATTTCACCAGTTTCAACTGAAAAACTTCAGCAGCTGAAAAAAAATTGTTTAAATGCCTTTTACTTTTAAGTTGATTTAGCGTATTAAATTTTATTGTGTTTTAAATGAGTTTTAAATGTTTCATTTTCAAAATATTGTAGAGTATTTTGTGTAGATTTTAAAATGTATTTGAGTCAAAGACGTTAAGATGTCCACAACAAATAAAATTTACAAAAGTCCACTGTAAAAAGATTTAACCAGTTTCAACTTAAAAACTTAAGTTCAGCCGCTGCCTTAAAATTTTAAGTTAAATCAACTTAAAACTATAAGTTATTTCAACTCACAACAATAAAATGAGTTAAAATGACTTGATTTAACTTATGAGTTGAAATTGCTTGTAGTTTTAAGTTGATTTAACTTAAAATGTTAAGGCAGCTGCTAAACTTTTTTAAGTTTAAGTTTTTTTTTTTTAAATTGTAACTTTTTACAGTCCATAGAAAGCACATTAAATGTTATTAAAGTGTCTACTTTTAAGGTTTCAAAGTTTTTGGAGAATAAAATGTCAAAATTTGGTTGAAATAATGTTACATTGTCATTCAGTGTAACAATATTTCTGTAAAAATGCAAACATCATGCTTATTCTGACTTGTGTATATTAAAATATATAAAAGATATATAAAGGAGCGTATTACATTTTATTGTGTTTTAAATGAGTCCAAAATTCTTACTGACAAATGGCCAAAACTAAAAAAAAATTTAAAATGTAGAATTACAATTAATTAGCATTTGGGGTGAAAATAATTCATCTTTTAATATTTCATAAATTGATTTTTGTTGTAAATATGCCTGACAAGATTGTTACACTGAATGACATTTTTAGTGTTTTCTGTAAATTAGGGGAAAATGTATGATATTTATTTTTTGCTCAGTCAAACAAAAATACATTTGAATTAAACAGAAAAAAAAAAAAAAAATTGAAATTTGTTGTTTTTATGCCTGAACTCTTTTTTCGTCTTTGACCCATTTTGACCCAAAAAATATAAAATATAATATTACATATATAATCAAAATGCTCAAATAAAACACACACACACACACACACACACACACACACACACACACACACACACACACACACACACACACACACACACACACACACACACACACACACACACACAGACACACACAAATATATAGTTTTATTTTTATAATTTTGATTATATTAAAGATTTTCAAAAAATACATATATATATATATATATATATATATATATATATATATAAAATATTATATAATATATAATCAAAATTTAAAATATTTTTTTAAAATAAAAATGCATACACATATAGTTTATACACATAACTGTAAAATGGCAGATGTGTTGCTATATCATCAAAATATTATATATAATATTGTTATATAAGATATATAATATAGAATAAAAATACACACATATATAGTTTTATTTATATAATTTTAATTATTTAAAATAGTTATAAATAAATAAATTATAAATAAAAATATATTATATATAATTGTAAAATGGCAGATGTGTTGCTATATCAAAATATAATATATAATAAAATTATATATAATATTATTATATAATATATATTCAGAAATAAAAATTACAAAAAAAAATTCACGTGAACACATTATGAGTGTTTTTTTATATTTAATATAATATATTATAATCATATCTAATCATTTTTATTTTATGCTCCACTAAAACAATATATAATAACAAACATTTAATCTTTTTTTTAATATAATTAAAAAAAATTCTTGCCCCATTGGCAGATAATTTAGCTTGTTTTAATCAAAAACTTACACAATTTCGATAACTTTTTTAGAAAACAATACGTAATAGTTGTTTTACTATAAGTAAATTCATCTTGGTTCAAGAGTTTTTAGCAAGACAAAAATACTAAGTAGGAAAATCATTTTTTGCAGTGTATAAACACGTTATGAGTGTTTTTTAATATTTAATATAATATAGAATAATTTTATCTAATGATTTTTATTTTATGCTCCACTATAATAATATATAATAACAAACAGCAATATTTATTTCTGCATATTTTTGCTAAAATTAATGCAAAAGATGCAAGAATATACACAATATACACTTTTTTCAAAGTTGTAAATAAAACAAATATTATTGCAGTTCAAGAAAATACTATTTCACTCTTTCTACTTTAAAATGTCGTGTTTAATTCACTGTTATTTGCCATTTCTTTGTAATTAATTGTGACATTTACTGTGTAATTGTGTACAATTCCTGTGTCGAAATAGTTTTTACACAAAATTTCACTTCTACAATAAATTTCCAGACATTTGCTTCAACCTTAAAACTCAGCATGCAATTTTTAGTTCTAAAAATCTGAGTAAAACACTCCAAAAAATACTTAAGAAAAAGAAAAAGAGGCATATTTTCTTCTGATGTGTCTAAGAGTGATGCTGCAAATTAATTTGTTTTTATTGATTGATTCAGAGTTTGAGCAAATGAATCAAACTTCAAAGTTGTTTTTAGTTAAGTGTAAATTAGAATAGAAAAACTATTTCTTTAGTACTAAATATGACCTGAATGTTTGTTTTCCAGGCACCAAAGAAAGCAAAGAAGAGGGCAGCTGAAGGAGCGAACTCCAATGTCTTCTCCATGTTTGAACAGGCTCAGATTCAGGAGTTTAAGGAGGTTTGATCACATTTCTTTATGTCTGCCTCTATTTTACCTTAACCAGCATTGTTTACAGGAATAGTTCATCTTAAATAATATTCTGACATAATTTATTCACTCTCATGAGCTTTTAAATCTGTGTGACTTACAGAGAGTGACTCTGACAAAAAAAAAATAAAAAAAATAAAAATACACACAAATATATAGTAGTATATTTTTTATTTAATTTATAATATATTTTTTTAGTATTATAAAATAATATTAGATTTTTTATATTAAAATTTAGATTTTTTTATATTGATTATGATTGCAATACATCATAAAATGTTATTTTACATAATATTTTTTTAAATAAATATATAACTGTAAAATGGCAGATGTGTTGCTATATCAAAATATAATATATAATATTATTATATAATATATATAAAGATGTAATCAAATAAAAAATAAAAAACACACACATATAGTAGTTTTTATTTATATCATTTTAATTATTTAAAAAGATATGTATCATATAAATATATCATAAAAATTGTATTTCATATAATCCAATTTTTTAAAGATTTTTTAAAAATAAATATATATAACTGTAAAATGGCAGATGTGTTGTTATATCAAAATATATTATATAATAATATTATATAATCAAAATTAATAAAATCAAAATTATGAAATAAAAATACTCATAGTTTTATTCATATCATTTTGATTATTTTATATAATTATTATATAATATATTTTGAATATATATAACTATAAATGGCAGATGTGTGGCTATATCCAAATAAAGCTTATAATAAAATGATAAATAATATTATTATATAATAAATATAATATACTCAAAAATTTAAAATGAAAATTATAAAACAAACACACACACACACACACACACACACACACACACACACACACACACACACACACACACACACACACACACACACACACACACCATATAATAGTTTTATTTATATAATTTTAATATATTTTTTTAAAAATGTAAAATATATATAACTGTAAAATGGCAGATGTGTTACTTTGTCAAAATATAATATATATTAATATTATGTATAATATTATTATATAATATATATAATCCAAATTAAAAATGAAAATTATAAAACAAAAAACACACAAATCTATAATAATTTTATTTATATCATTAATTATTTCAATATGTATAAAAATATAACTGTAAAATGGCAGGTGTGTTGCTATATCAAAATATAATATATAACAATATTATATATAATATATATAATATATAATCAAAATTGTAAAATACACGCATAGTATTTTTATTTATATCGTTTTAAATATTTAAAAAATATATATATATATTATATATAACTGTCAAATGGAAGATGTGTTGCTATATTTAAATATAATGTAAAACAAAAGTATATATAATATTATTTATAATATAAATTTGTAAAAATATATGGATTTCATAAAACAGTGTTTTAGTATAATAATATATAATATTATTTTATTTTATATAATTTAATATTTAATATTATTATATTAATATTATTTCATAATATAA
>NC_133365.1:54369055-54431464 GCF_049309525.1 Garra rufa
CACTATGTTCGGAGAGAAACTCAAAGGCAGGTTTTCAAGAGATGACGCCCCTATCTTCAGGATGATATTAAGAGAGTCTGATAGAGGTTTGTTTGATTGCAGGAGCCGATCCGGAGGAAACCATCCTCAATGCCTTCAAAGTGTTCGATCCCGAGGGGAAGGGAATCCTCAAGAAGGAATAGTAAGATATTCAGTATTTGATCTGATTTATCAGAGCTGTTTTAGGCCAGTAACTTGCTTTACACAAACACTTGGCCAATATTGTTTGAATAATCTTATGAATAACGTTCACTGATGAATCTTTGTTAAAAACAAAAACAAATTAACATTTATAATTCCAGTACTGTTTTGACCCAGAAGAGATATAAAAAATAAAAAATCTAAAAACTGCATAGGTTTTAGGAGAATGAAAGTTTGCCAACATTTTTAATTGTTTTCAATATATATGGGTAAAAACTTGGATTTGAAAACTCTGATATAGCCAATTTATTTTATTTTTTATTTTTAAATAGTATTAAATAAAAATAACATTTTAAAAAAATATATATGTATAAAACCTATTAATATAAATAGTCTTAAAATATATAAAAAAATTATTAATTCATTTACAAGAAATAACATTTGTAATAATAATATATATTATAAAAAATATTATTTCTTGTAATTTAATGAACTAATATATAATTAATTTAACTAATATATATAATAGTATTAAAAATAGTTCATTAGTTAAATTACAAGAAATATAATTTTTAATAATAATAATAATTATAAAAAATAAAAAATAGTTAAAAAAACTCAAAATACACATAAGATTTTTCTTACATAATTTTTCAATTATTAATTTTGTGTTCATGTAATTTCTGATTTTTTTCTGTTGTCATATTTATTAATATTTATTTTAATTATAACAATTTGTTTAGAATAATAATTATATTTATTATATTTAATATATCTATAACTCTAAATATTTATTATTATATTTATTCTACATTTATATTAATATATCAGTCGTTTTAATTTTGTTTTATTTCAGTTTTAGTTATTTTAGTACTAAATGAAAATGAAAAGACTGAAATAACATTAGCAAAATTAATTGAAAACCTTTTAGACTTTCAGAGTGATTTTTCTGTGTTGTCATATTTATGAATATTTATTTTAATTAAATATTTGTGTTTAAAATAATAATTATATTTATTATATTTAATAATTATATTTATAGCAATAATTATTATATTTATACTGCATTTTTACTAATATATCTGTCATTTTAATTTAGTTTTATTTCAGTTTTAGTTATTTTACCACTTCAATTTAAACTAAATGATAATGAGAATACTGCGATTAAATTAGTACAATGAATTTATATATGTTTAAAATAATAATTATATTTATTATATTTAATATATCTAAATTTATAATCTAATTCTAAATATTTCTGGTAATAATTATTATATTTATACTACATTTATATAAATATATCTGTCATTATAATTTAGTTTTATTTCAGTTTTAGTTATTTTAGTACTTCAATTTAAAAAAAACAATTTGAAGAAAAAAATGTGACAAAGTTTGAAAACTTTTCAGAGATTTATATAAATTTCATACAGTAATATATTTATTTATTAGATTATGAGTAGATTATATATCATTAATTATTAATTATATGTATATATATATATATATATATATATACACATATATAATTTAATATATTCTTCATATTATTTTTATATTATATTTTAATTTTTATATTATTATATTATATATTTTAATTTTATATATTTATATATAATTCTATATTTTTTAATTTGTGTGGTTTATGCAATTTAAAAATTCAAAGAATTTTTATTTTTTTTATTAATCAAAAAGAGGGGAAAATGCAATCATAACCCAATATTATTTGTAAAATTTTATAATAATATTTAATCCATGTCTCTCTAGTATCACTGAGATGTTGACCACGCAGGCGGACCGGTTTTCTCCGGAGGAGGTGAGGCGAGTCTCACATGTATTTTGATGCTCCATGGTTGCAATGGATACAGTGACAGTGACTCCCATATCGTTTCAGATGGAGCAGATGTTCACGGCGTTCCCTCCAGACGCTGCGGGAAACCTGGACTACCGGAATCTGGTCCACATCATCACTCACGGAGAGGAGAAGGACCAGGAATAGCTCACTCAGCCCTCAGCCAATCACGGCTCTCCCTGCTTGTTTGTACCCGCCCACTTGTTTATAACTGACAGGCTTGAAACAAAGATCAAAGTCAATGTAGTTACTGAAACAAAAATGTCCAGATTTTTTTAACGTATGATAATATTGTGTTGATGTTTGCACCTTTGGCATGTAACCTGTCACAATTTTGCTTACAAAATATTGTAATTGGTAAATAAAGAAATGGATAAGAAATATTGATTTGAGTGCAAATGATTTTCTTGTGTGAGAATAAATTAAATTGACACCATATGTAATTTATGTTGAGTAATAAATATAAAATTATAAATATTATTATTTAGAATAATAATTATTTATCATATTAATAATTATATTTATAATCTAATTAATATTTATAGTAGTACTTATTATATTTGTACTACATTTATATTCATATGTTTGTCATTTCAATTTATTTTTAGTAAAGTTTTTAATTATTTTAGTAGTTTAATATAAACAAAATGAAAATGAGAAGACAGAAATAAAATTAGTAAAATTAATTTATTTTGTTTAAAAAAATTTCAGAGTAAAATTTTTGTTGTTTTGTCATTTTATAAAAACAATATATAATAATCTAGCAATAATTATTTTATTTATACTACATTATATTATGCGAAGACTGAAATAAAATTAATAATTTTAATATTAGTGATTTTATTAATATTTATTTTGATTATAAATAGATTATAATATGTTCAGAGTAATATTTATGTTGTTTTGACATTTAATGATTTTTCTCTGTTGTCATATTATTAATATTTATTTTAATTATAAAAATTTGTATAGAATAATAATTATATTTATTATATTTAATATATCTATATTTATAATCTAATTCTAAATATTTCTAGTAATAATTATTATATTTATTCTACATTTATATTAATACATCTGTCGTTTTAATTTTGTTTTATTTCAGTTTTAGTTATTTTAGTAGTTTAATTTAAACAAAATGAAAATAAAAAGACATAACTAAAATAAGTCAAATTAATTCATTTTGTTTGAAAACTTTTCAGAGTAAAATCTATGTTGTTTTGTCATTTTGTGATTTTTCTCTGTCATAATAATAAATATTTATTTTAATTTTACATTATATTGTTTAGAATAATAATTATATTATATTTAATAATTATATTTATAATCTAATTCTAAATATTAGTCTTAATAGTAATAACATTTACATTATTGTATCTGTTGTTTTAATTTAGAAAGAAGGAAATAAGTTGATTTGAAAATTTAATTGACACCATATGTAATTTATGTTGAGTATCATATTTGATCCATTAGGCTTGTATGGCTCATATAGTCTGATATAGTGAGAATATGGAGGAAAAAACAACACTGAGGAATCAAACAAAAATACGCAATTTGGTGCCTAACCCTTGAAAAGTAATGTTTCTGAAGAGGTACTTGAAAAGTGCTTGAATTATAGAAAGACAATGCATCTATGAAATAAGTGTTTAAAAATAATTACACTTTTTTTTCTGTATGTGCAAACACATCTTTACAACTTACATTTTAACAAAATGTCAGCTTTTTCTATGCTTTTTGTTTCTAGTTGTAATCTCTGTATAGTACTGCCATCTTAAAAGTAGGGCTGTGAATCTTCACAATCTTCTTAATTACTATTTTCAGTTTTCAATATTACTGCAATTCAATATTAATGCAATTTTTAAGAAGTCAAGATATCAATTAGAACAGAAACTTCAGTAGAACAAAACAAAAAAATGCGATTGTTCGCTTGACTCTGCAACCTAAGGAATATAATGATTCAACTAAGAGTATTTTTCTTTTTCTTTTCTTTTGTCCATTCTTTCTCACTTTCGTCATTATTTCAGTCATTAAAATCAAATATCTTCTTCAAAACGAGTCTCACTGACAGCAATGACCAATATGACCAATGTCCTAAAGGCTGGAATACACTACACGACTTTTAAAATCTTAACAGATTTTTTAAACAATAGGCATCATACACTTACCGACTTTGTAAACAGTGACAGAGAAAAACTGGCCATCATACACTACACGACTGAGGATCATACAGGTGCTGGTCATATAATTAGAGTATCTTCAAAAAGCTGATTTCACTAATTCCATTCAAAAAGTGAAACTTGTATAATGTATACATTCATTCCACACAGACTGATATATTTCAAGTGTTTACTTCTTTTCATTTTGATGATTATAACTGACAACTAATGACATACATTATACAAGTTTCACTTCTTGAATGGAATTAGTGAAATAAATCAACTTTTTGAAGATACTCTAATTATATGAGGAGCACCTGTACACTAGCAGACTTTGAAGTTGTTCCAATCACAACAAACTCATGCAGGAAGGTGGGCCTTGTTGCTAGGAGACGCATAACAAATTAAAACTATATGCTTCTAAAATCGGCTGAAAATATATAAACATGTTTGATATTCTCTGACTGGATTGGAATAAAAGTCTTAAATATCCTATTGTTTTTGTACTTGCTGAAGGTATTGACTGAAAGGTAGTTCGACCAATAGCGTGCAGGCATTGACTAATCGTGGCGTGCAAGAAGGAGGCGGGATCTGCAGAGAACGATCTGTAGAGATTATGTTAATATTAAAACATAGACAAACTTGGAAGTTTTAAGGAATTTATGAGTTTAGAAACGGGTTCCTCAGAACAGGAACGATTAATTTCCTGTATAGCATCAATGAATATCATCATTCTATCAGGCACCGTGTGCTTGTGCGAGTGTTTCTATCCCTTTGTGACTCTCAGAACAGGTGGCAGTACTTTTATTTTCTGCTGGGATAAAGTCAAAGCCTGTGCTGTTATTTCTGTGTGCAGCCTGTAATCTAATACATTCTTAATGCAGCGGCCCGAGACAATGAGCAGCGCTGTCTGATCCCGCGTTGACGGCACGGGAGCGCGCTTTCATGGAAACCTCCGGGTGTCTGATGCCTGACTATGGCAAGCTGTATTAACATTTATCAACATCTATTTTCATGCTACTAGTACTTACTTTTTTGTTACTAGTATCTATTCTATTAGGTACTAATACTTAGCCTATTTGTTGGCTACTTGCTTATTCTTTAGGTACTAGTGCATTTTTTAAAAGTATTAGTTCTTACTATTTAGACATGTATTAATTTGACATGTATTTAATTAAAAACAACAATACACCGTTCTAAAGGTTGGAAATGACTTCAACTCGTTAACATAAGTTATGTTTTTGTCTTTTCTGGGGTATATAACATTACGTGATTATTCACAAGCTGTGAATAGTCGGTAAATTGTTAGTATCTCGTAGTATTTCAACTTTATTCTCGTAATATTTTGACTTTATTCTCGAAAATATTTGACTTTATTCTCGTAGTATTTTGACTATTCTCAAAATATTTTGAGAATAATATTCTCGTAATATTTCAACTTTATTTTCGTAATTTCAAATTTATTCTCGAAAACTTTGAGTTTATTCTCTGAATTTTGACTTTATCTTGTAATTTCTACTTCATTCTCTGAATTTTTATTTTATTCTCATAATTTTGACATAATTCTTGAAATATTTCATCTTTATTCTCAAAATATTTTGATAATAATATTCTCGTAATATTTCAACTTTATACTCGTAATATTTCAACTTTATTCTCGTAATTTCGAATTTATTCTCGAAAACTTTGAGTTTATTCTCTTAATTTTGACTTTATTCTTGTAATTTCTACTTTATTCTCGAAAACTTTGAATTTATTTTCTGAATTTTGACTTTACTCTTGTAATTTCTACTTTATTCTCTGAAAATAAAGATGAAATATTTCAAGAATAAAGTCAAAATTATGAGAATAAAATAAAAATTCAGAGAATAAAGTAGAAATTACAAGAATAAAGTCAAAATTCAGAAAATAAATTCAAAGTTTTTGAGAATAAAGTAGAAATTACAAGTATTTTGACTTTATTCTCATTATATATCGACTATATTCTTGTCATTTCTACTTTATTCTCAGAATTTTTATTTTATTCTCAGAATTTTGACTTTATTCTTGAAATATTTCATCTTCATCCTCATAGTATTTTGACTTTATTGTCATTATATTTTGACTATATTCTTGTAATTTCTACTTTATTATCGTAATTTTGACTTTATTCTAGTAATTTTTACTTTATTCTCGTAATTTTTACTTTATTCTTGAAATATTTCATCTTTATTCTCATAGTATTTTGACTTTATTCTCATTATATTTCGACTATATTCTTGTAATTTATACTTTATTCTCTGAATTTTTATTTTATTCTCATAATTTTTACTTTATTCTTGAATTATTTCATCCTCATCCTCATAGTATTTTGACTTTATTCTCATTTTATTTCGACTTTATTCTTGTAATTTCTACTTTATTCTCGTAATTTTTACTTTATTCTTATAATTTTTACTTTATTCTTGAAATATTTTGTCTTTATTCTCATAGTATTTCAACTGTATTCTCATAATTTTTACTGTATTCTAAAAATATTTGACTTCAATCTCGTAATTTAAGATTTTTTTTTAACATGCCCCTTAAACACAATCGTACTTATTCATTAGATATTTGAACCTATTAAATAGACACTACTACTTATTTATGAGAGTACTAGTACTTTATGTAAAAGATTGTAGTAAAAAAATCAAAAGTACTAGTTGCATGAAAATAGATACCAGTTTAAGGATTAAATGTTAAAACAGCTTGCCATACTATGTCTGACAGGATGCTGTTGATCTCTTTGCACCGCTGCTCGGGTCATGACTGCAAAAGATGAAGAAGTTGTATTAGTGGTGTTGTGCGGTTATATTAAACACACACATAAACGTGTAACTCAAGAATTCCTGTCTTAAGTGTTCCTCTCATAGTCATTGTTTGTCATTGTTGTGGTGTTAATCCAGGGTCTGGATGGGCTGGTATTGTTGGTAACAGACTGGAGCCGGCCAGCAGAGGATTACGGGTCAGGAGCTCCTGTTTCTCAGTCTATTTTAGAGCTTCTGAAGCTCTAACACCTGTATGAAAGAGGAAGAGCTGAAGAAATGACTGAAATGAATGTAAATGTAAATGAATGATTTCATCACACACACTGCTGTTTTTGTGGAGTTTTACTGCTGAAACATGCTGTATTTATACACAATGGCAATTCAAAGTGTTGTACATAAAAGGAATTAAAATCATAATAGCATAAAAAATCATAAAAATTTAAAATAAAAATCACAACAATGAAAACAGAAAATTTAAGAACATTTAAGATGATTTAAGAATTGATTTAAAATTAATTAACACAGTAAAAATGATTATACATAAAATAATGCAATCTGAAAATCTAAAAGCGGATTCCCCTTGTTTTGTGTGAACCCTTGATATTACTAACTGACTCGATCCTAGTGATCTGAGTTGTCTGTAGGTTTATATTCAGTGAGCATATCTGCAATGTATGTACTAGGCCATTGAGTGCTTTATAAACAAATAAAAGTACTTTAAAATCTATCCTAAACATAACTGGTAGCCAGTGTAAGGAACTGAGGACTGGTGTGATATGCTCTGATTTTCTGGTTCTAGTCAGAATCCTGGCAGCAGCGTTCTGTATGAGCTGCAGCTGTCTAATGGACCATTACAATAGTCCACCCTGCTGGTAATAAAGGCATGAACAAGTTTCTCCAAGTCTTGACGGGAAACAAAACATCTAATTCTTGCAATGTTTTTGAGATGATAGTATGCTGATTTAGTTACTGCTTTGACATGGCTACTGAAACTGAGGTCTGACTCCAGAATCACTCCCAGATTCTTGACTTGATTTTTTGTTTTTTGACCCCTAGCATCAAGGTACGAATTTACCTTATGAACTTCATCTTTGTTTCCAAATGCAATGACTTCTGTTTTCTTCTTGTTTAACTGTAAGAAGTTTTGGCACATCCAGCTGTTAATTTCATCAATGCATTGGCAGAGGGAGTCAATGGGGCTGTAGTCATTTGGCGATAAGGCTAGGTAAATCTGGGTATCATCTGCATAGCTGTGATATGCAATTTGGTTCTTTCTCATTATTTGACTTAGTGGGAGCATATACAGGCTGAACAACAGCAGCCCTAGAATTGAGCCTTGTGGGACTCCGCATGTCATGGACGTCCACTTAGACTTATGCTCTACTATACTAACATAATAGCCTCTCCCTTCTAAGTATATATATATATATATATATATATATATATATATATATATATATATATATATATAACTACTAAATAATCCACAATAATAAATAATAATAATAATAATAATAATAGATAAATAGATCATTATTTTTATAATTATTTATAAATTATTATAAATATTTATTTATATATAGATTTATAGATAAATAAATAAAACAATAAATATTATTGCTAGTTATTAAAAGAATGTATTTATATATTATATATTTGTTTGTATCTATAAAAGGTATACAAAATTATTTATACAAATTATAATGATTAAATAAATAAATAAATACAATTATATGTATGAGTGTGTGAGTGAGTAAGTATCATTCACACTATTACATAATGTTCTAAATTTACTTATATAATGTTGTAAAACTTGTTGTAATTGTGTTGAATTTATTTGAATTGTAATTCAGTAATTTTTTCTTGTCAGTTCAAATTCACACTCATGAATACAAAAGACTAAATTAAAAGAAAGTCACTGCACAAGACCAAACACTAGAGGACACCACAGTTCTGTTTCTACTAACAACACTGCTCTGAATATATACATATCTAAATCTTATGTTGTATTTATTCAGTTTTTTTTTTCATTGCAATTTGTTAATTCACTCATAATGAAAAAGAAAAAATATATGACCAATAAGAAGTAAACAATGTTTTCTGTTTAGTGATGCACATTTATGCAACTGTTACTGTTTTGTTGTGGTTGTTTCAGACACACCCTGTCAATGTTCTTTATGCAACCTGGTGTGATCAGGATGCTGGTGAAACATCTTAAGAAAACATAATTTCCTCCCACAAGAGATGATGAAACACAGTATGATGCTGAACTTCTAATAACACATTACCTCAGCCACAGAAACTACTTCATTACATTAAAAATACTGGGATTTTTTAATACAAATCACCATAAATTAAAAGCATGATGTTTAAAAGCATGAATATTTTACAAATAAAATAATAAGTAGCCTAATTCCTGAGGGAGGATATGGTTAGCTGTCATTAAATTAATGTTAACATGTAAAAGCATGCTTTATAAAATAAATATTAAATTTAAAAACATTATATAGCTAAAAAGGTGTCAAATTAACATTCAGCGTCATACATTATTGTGAAATCCAATTGCGCTCCCTCCCATTTCCTCCGCCCTATTTTCCTCATTCGCGCAGCTGTGTTGTATTAATCCGCGCGCCGGTTTCCACCAGCCGTACTGCCTAGTGTTGCCGAGTGCGTGTATCCTTCCGCAGAGCCGGTGTGCCTCAGCCGCAGCACGCGCATCTGACGGCCCGCTCGAAGTCGAGATTTTAAATCTTTTCTTTAGAGTTTTCCCGTGACAACTCTGTTCGTTTTTAACCGAAATAGTTTTATTTTATTGTTTTGAGCGGCGCTGTTTGTGATTTATTCGGCTAGCCATGGCTGACATCGACAAACTCAACATAGACAGCATCATTCAGCGCCTGCTCGAGGGTGAGTTTCCTTTGAAGAAGAAACGGTTAAAATATTCTTATGATAGAGACATAATTTCAAAATCGTGCTTATTGTAGCATATGGATATGTGTATGAGTGATTTATCTGCTATCTGGGTCGTATTTAGAGCTGTTGAGGAGAGCTAACACGGTTAGCTGAGCGTTAGCTCCTTACTATAAACGGCTGTGTTTCAAAAACATAATCATTTTCCTACATAGACAACATGTGTGGCGCCTTCAGAACGTTTGAATTGGCATAACTGTCGGGTGTAATTGTAAAACTATGTCTTGAACAGGCAGAATTCCTGGAGAAGCGTTCAAAACGCGACAGAGATGCTCAAAAATGCAGTCTACATAGGCAGCACACTGGGCGTTCGTTGAGACACAGCCGAGCTGTACGCGCGGTTTCTGTGCAAAAATACACTAGATAATGCTGAGAATGTGATGTTAGACGCTGTTTTGAATGTTCAGAGCCATTATTATTAGTGTCCTAGATACATTTAAACTTGGAAATGACAAAAATCGAAAAATCTAAATAGTCCAGGCCTAGACCTCAATGTTTTTCTAGTTCATCTGAGGTGTAATTGCTCTTTGACAGTGTGAGCTTTATAAAATTATTTTGGCAGTAATCACAAATCATCTGAAAAATTCATTTGATGTGAGAAACCTGTTTGAATTGACTTAAAAATTCCTAAAACATGACACTCCTTAAAGTTGTTCACTTCCAGAACAAAAATGTACAGATAATTTATTCACCCCCTTGTCATCCAAGATGTTTTTCAGTCGTTAAAAAAAAATATTTTGAGGAAAACATTTCAGGATTTCTCTTTATAGTATATAATTGTTGGGGTAATTGTAAAATTGTGTTCTGAACAAGCAGAATTCTTGGAGAAGTGTTCAAAACGTGACACAGATGCTCAAAAATGCAGTCTACATAGGCAGCACGCTGGGCGTTGGGACACAGCCGAACTGTATGCGCAGTTTCTGTGCAAAAAATACATTAGATAATGCTGAGAATGTGATGACACTGTTTTGACTGTTTAGAGCACTTATTATTAGGGTCCTAGATTCATTAAAACCTGGAAATGACGGAAATGGGAAAATCTATAGTTCAGGCCTAGTTAATGTTTTTTCTAGTTCATCTCAGCTGTAATTGCACTTTGACAGTAAATTCATTTGATGTGAGAAACCAGTTTGAATTGACTGAAATAATTCCTAAAACATGACTCTTCTTAAAGGAGAACAAAAATGTACAGATCATTTACTTACCCTCTTGTCATGTTTGTGTGATTTTTCTTCAGTCGTAAAGAAATAGTTTTTTTTGGAATGTTCTCCATATAGTGGACTTTTATGGTGCCCACCAGTTTGAACATCCAAAATAGTTTAAGTGCAGCTTCAAAGGGCTCTAAATGATCCCAGCCGAGTAAGAAGGGTCTTGTATAGCAAAATGGTCATTTATTTTCTAAAAAAAAAAATAATACAATTTATATACTTTTTAACCCTAAACGCTCATCTTGTCTAACTCTGTGTATTCCGGTTCAGTACAGTTAAGGTATGTCAAAAAACTCCCTTCTCATGATCTCCTCCAATTTCAAAATCATCCTACATCGCTGTTTTAGGAATTTATGAATAAGGCGTTTGATCTTCTTTTGACGTTCACTTTATAAACACTGGGTCGGTACTTCTGGGTCGTACTGGAGTGCACAGAGTATGCATCGCAGAGCTAGACAAGATGAGCATTTCTGGTTAGAAAGTGTATAAATATTAATTTATTTAAGAAAATGACCAATAGTTTCGCTAGATAAGACCCTTCTTCCTTGGCCGGGATCGTTTAGAGCCCTTTGAAGCTGCATTTAAACTTTATTTTGGAAGTTCAACCTCGTGGGCACCATAGAAGTCCACTATATGGACAACATTCCTAAAATGTTTTCCTCAAAAAAAAAAACATAATTTCTTTACAACTTAAGAAACACACAAAAATCTTGGATGACAGGGGGTGAGTACATAATCTGTAAATTTTTGTTCTGGAAGTGAACTAATCATTTAAGATTGTGTGTCATATTATAATTTCTGCTGTAAGTTTATGTTTTATGATTTTATTGCTTTATTGGATAAAGCAATAAGTACCTAGTGATTATGTAAAAAGTTTATTGTTTTATAGTGACAGTGTACAATACCAACTCTTGGCTCATGATAACAAATGTATTTACATAACTCTGGTCTGCTGGTTTTGGTTTTGTGCAGTGGTTTTTTTTTTGTATGGAAAGCAGTTCATCATTGCTCATCTTATATATTTTTTTGCTTGATGCTTTGACTCATAAATATGTAATGGGTTCTTTAAGGTGTTTGTTATGTGTATTTGGTTGTTTTTCCATCATAGAGGGTCTGGAGGGGCTTTGGGCTTTAACTTTGAGTTTGTGACCATGGAGCACAAAACCAGTCATAAGAATTTTTTTAAAAATTTTTTTATTGAGATTTAATAAATAGGCTTTCTAATAAATAGGCTTTCCATTGATGTATGGTTTATTCAGATCCACAATCTGAAGGTGCAAAATCAAAATATTGAGAAAATCGCCTTTAAAGTTCAATAAAAGTTCAAAAATTAAGTTTTGATATATTTACGTTAGGAAATGTACAAAATATCTTAATGGAACATGATCTTTGCAGGGCTCGAAATTAACTTTTTTACTTGGTAGCACTGGTGCTCCCAACTTCAAAAAGTTAGGAGCACCAAAAAAACTTAGGAGCACCTAATTTTGTTTTAGTAATGCACCAATATTGATTCTTCATGGTCGAATCTGAATGCAGATGTTTTACAAGCAAATGGGCTGATTCTGAAAGCCTTTTTTATATATTTATTTTATGCCTTAAGCAACGGACAAGAATGAATGAAAATATGAGTACATGAACAAGATGTTTATTTTCTCTATTATAGGTACAGCTATTTAAATTAGAGGTTAAAGTTAAAGCCATTTAGAGGTAGGCACTGCATTTTTAAACAATCTACAGTATAAACAACAAAAAATAAACGATACTTCTTTTTTAGTCGTGTAGACAATAAATGCAGGCATGATCAAAGTAGGCTACTCTTTCAATATTCAGTGCAAATGACCGAATTTTTCTGATACAGAGCTATAGACACTATACAACTTATTATAGCCCACATACTAATAACAGCCTAGATATTTTACGTAGCCTAATTTGCGCGCATTGGGGAGTCGCTCTCTAAACTTGGGGTATTAAAATTGCTTTTGAATGCACGTGCGCGTTTTACTTTTGGTTTCGTTTTAACGATCCCGCGAAACTCTCGACGGCGCGGAGCGTGCATTCTACAATACAAGAGATTACTTTAACAAAACCATTTGAAAGTGGGAGGACACAAACTAAACTTAGTTTTTAACATTGTAAAGTGGAGATATGCCATCATTAGGTATGCAAACGTGTATTTTCAATTCATGAGCATTAAAGAACAGAACATGCACAACTTGAATCATTCTTAGAAATGCTCACAGAAAGAATCTCTGATTCATTTATTATGCCTCGTCATCTAGAAATAGGGTGGTGTTCATTCTTGTGGTCAAATCACTAAAGGCAATTTTATGTATTGTCTGATAACTGTTATGCTTTTTATGATTAAGGCTTTATGCCTGTGATCTCTCAGGATGTTGTAGAAGTTACGGGAAAGCAGTGTGTTATAGCTGATTGAGCATTTATGTTGCCCATTTGCTTCATTTGTGGCTATTTTTTGACTTTGCGTTCGAGCCAGCCTTATTTTTTAATGCGAGCTGCTCTCACGATACTCTATAAAGCTTACTGTGTTTCTTAGAAACCTCTCCCTGTTTTTCCACCTCGTCAGAGTTTACATGGAGCCAGTAGCACCACCTGCATGTTTATTGCTATACAGCCTAGAAACCAGGCTGGGTGTGAGGAGGACTGCACCTATATCTGCACGCCTAGTATTAGTGCGGCTGTTCCTTTGGCAGTCTGCTTCCCGTTACGTAACCACTCTCGGTTTTAATGCCGCCCGATGCGGTGCCAGGACCTGCCTCGTAGTTCATGGGTGGAGAATATCAGTCCTGGAGACATTCTCAGATTCATGAATTGAAGCGTTTAGGGTGCATGTAAAAGACTAGTTTAAGCAAAATGAAAATTTATGGAAAAAGAAACCCCTAGGCTATCAAAAATGTAGATGAGTTTGTTTCTTGCTAAGATTTGGAGAAGTTAGCTTGTTAATGAATCCTCTGCAGTAAATGGGTGCTGTCAGAATGAGTCCAAACAGCTAATAAAACATGGACTCCTATCCATAAATTAATTATAAAATTCAAGTCCATAATTCTTAAAAAAATTTCCCCCAGTGAAAAAGTGGTCTGGTCTAAATTAGAGAGAAATCTGCACAGATCAAGCACTGTTTACAAGCCAAAAAGCTGTAAACAAATATGTGAGTGGATTTTGATGTGAAGGTCAACAGGAGATGAACGTTTTCACTGGAGGAAGTGTTATTATGGATTGTGGACTTGTATTTTAGTTAAAAACATCTTAACGATGGATTTGTTTCTTACAAACACACCAACTGTTGGACTGGAGCGCTTGTAATGCACCCTACATATTTTGCATAGAGGAGCATGTATTTTTTCATCTTTCTACTTTGCGATTTTTAAGTACTTGAAACTTTGAAGAGATAAAGTAAATGAAGGTTTGCATTTCTTCCATTTACATGTGTTTATATTCATGCATTTAGCAGATGCTTTTATCCAAAGCCAGGAACAAATGCAGTTTGTCAAAGACCAAATAATATTCATAAAATGCAACGCCAGAATATGGTATTTACCCACTAAAATGACCATATAAAGTGTTTTCACGTTATTTCATCAATCCGGAAGTTGACCATTTTGGCGTAACATGAAAACACTTCATTCCAGTTGCACTCCATTGTTCCATTCGTAAACAATGCCATTGAACCGAATGGAACTCGTGCATGGGCTTGGCAAAAAAACAAAGAAACAAAAGTAATCCACTATGTCAGGATAAGAAATGGGAGGAAAAATTGTCAGGTCATCAGTCCATGACAAAGGAGGCAGATCATACAAATATTTACCACCTATTACAGGGCTCAACAATATGGACTGCCCTATGCATTCATGTTCCAAAATGTCATTTGTGTAAACATATGTTGTTATTATTATTATTTGGTCTGTAAAAGGCGGGTTACGGAGGTCAGAAACGCTGAAGACTGACATAAAGAGGAGAAAGTACTGTAGCAGGCAGATCAATCTCACTGTTCACGATTAATAAAGTATTGGAAGAAACTCCTATATAATGAATTGGGGGTAGGAGTTTATATGAATGTATCTCTAAGGGGAACTTGCTGTTTTTAGAAAAGTTTACATGGCATTTTCTTTTCATCTAGCATCTGAATAATGCATTATAAAGCAGTGTTAATAAGCGTAGCACAGCTTTATATACAGCAGTAACCAATAAATCACTATCGCTGTTTAGTTTTCAGCTCTGTGTTAACTTTAGTTTAGTTTAACCAAAATATACCCCCTTTCCTGCTTGCTAAGTCCTTCTCTATATGATTTAGCAGCTTCCATGTGTTTTTTCCATGGTTTAAACATCATAAATTAGTAGAACAATGTCTTTAGTAGTACATTAACCGTGCAATCCATGCTGCTGTTTTTATCTGAGTATCACTACAATGGCCACACATCCGGGTAACTGACCAAAATGTGACGTAGGTGCCAACCCTCTATTCACAAGCTCAAAAACTGCATTAAAAAACAGCATATCTTCTAAAACTAAGGCATGAGTGTTGTTTATTTTAACTGAAAACCAATTAACAACATCCACCCAAAATTTAAAAGTAATGTCACTGTAGAAAAGGTGTTCACAAGGATTAGTCTCAAGTTGAAATCTCTTTAAACATTTCCTAAACAGGATTTTTTTTTAATGAACCTAGAAGATAAACTACAAGTCAAAGGTTTTTTTGCACCCCAAGCCTGCATTTATTTGATCCAAAGTACAGTAAAAGCAGTACAATTTGGAAATATTTTTACTATTTAAAATAACTGTTTGCTATTCAAATGTATTTTAAAATGTAATTTATTCCTTTGATCAAAGCTGAATTTTCAGCATGATTACTCCAGTCTTCAGTATCACATGATCCTTCAGAAATCATTCTAATATGCTGATTTGCTGCTCAAGAATTTTTTTATTTTTTATTATTATTAATATTTAAAAGAAGATCCAAAGATCAGCATTTTCCTGAAATATATCCGAAAGCCTGGAGTCAATATTTATTTTTCATTTTTGGAAAGAAATGGTAGAAATTAATACTTTGATTTAGCAAGGATGCTTTTAAATTGATCCAAAATTCTGATAAAAACATTTATAATGTTACAAAAAAATTCTATTTCAGATAAATGCTGTTTTTCTGAACTGTCTATTCATCAAAGAAACCTGAAAAAAATTCTACCCGGCTGTTTTTCAACATAATAATGTTTTTCTGAGGAGCAAATAAGAATATTAGAATGATTTCTGAAGCATCATGTGAGACTGAAGACTGGAGTAATGATGCTGATAATTCAGCTTTGAAATCACCAGAAAAAATTACGTTTTAAAATATATTCAAATAGAAAGCCGCTATTTTAAATAAAAAAATATTTCACAATTTTGGATTAAATAAATGCAGTAACACATTAAAAAAACCTGACTGGTATTGTATGAAACAACATGATTGATTGAGGATTCATGCTTGATTATTGGCTTTGAAAAGTGATCATAGGCATGTTATAGTAATTACAACGTTAATGATACATAAACCAATTTTTACATCGCATTTGTACTCATTGTACCAGATTGTAGTATTTTACTAATGACTCACTGAGTTGGAAGTAAAACTGAGTATTTCAAGTATATAAGTAGTAGCTCTGGAGTGTTTCATTGCACAAGAAGAGCCTCAGAGATGCTTTTCCACACTCCTCAGCTGTTTAACATGGTGTTCATACAGTACGTGAGCTCATGAAGGTGTAGTTTGGAATGCGCCTCTCGTTCCAGGGAGTTTCAGATGCCGAATGACACGGCAGTGACTTCACCCGCATAGCCGAGACACGTTCATCAAAGTCAACTTGCGTTTGCGTCATCTTTTGGCTTCATTCGCCCTAAAGCCGTAAAGCCAAACTCAAACCTCAACAGCTTTGCTCTACGTTTAGGGTGTTTTAATCATCCAGAAGTGTTTTTCACATCAAGCGGATGGATCTCCCGCCATCGTCAGCTGTGTTTTCTTTGTAGTGGAAGTGCTGAGAGAAACAGTCGGTGGTGTGGGAGGAAAGTCGAGCAGCTTTGTGGAGCACTGACTCATAGTATGCATACTAGCACAGTCACAGCCTGAAACCTCGTGATGTGGCCGATCTGTGCGCCTTTGTCGGGGAAGCTGCTTTCAGGATTTTTAAGAGGGGAATTTGTTTTGTTTTTTTCTTATATAAGTCGCAGATTATATAATTTAGCATTTCAGATTATTTGTCTGTCACAGAAACAATGAGGATCTCAATTATGGTGGTGGTGGCAGTGTACTTGAAAACAATAGACAGCTTATAATACTGAATATAAGAAAACACCCTGTTTTCTGTTTTTGTCCGTCAGTATTTAAAGTTGCGTTTTCTATCGGCGCCTGTGCAACTTTTGGGCTGAGTAAATGATGTTTTCATTATTGGATGAACGATTCCTTTAAGAAGGGTTCAGCTAATGGTGATGAAGCGACTTGACATCATCTCGTTGAATAGCGTCACTGAGTTCTCGTTAAAAGAGCCCATTGCTCATTGTTGTGGATGCTGTTATAAGAGTGTTTCAGCCAGTCCTCTGTGTCTCGCTTTACTCAGTTTGTTAGGGTTTGTTGACATGTGATGAGATTGTGCAGACAGCCAGTGGAAACTTATTTGGTGTGAATGACTCATATATTCCACTTTCACACCTGTACGTGTTTCTTTGTTTTTAATCTTAAGTGTTTTATTTTTGTTTTTATTCCAAAAAAGGACTAGTACTAATACTAAATAATGGAATTTTTATATATATAATTCACAGTTTTTATACAATATTTAAGTTTTTTTTCTTACTTAAATTGTTAATATAAAAAAAAAAAAAAAAAAAAAAAAATATATATATATATATATATATATATATATATATATTAGTAATATTTATAATATAATATATTACTATAATTATTATAATATAATAATAATAATAATAATTTAATCTTTTAGTTTAGTTTTTATTGTTAATCAAATGATTATGCATATTAGATTTATATATATATGTATGTATTGTTATTTTAATTATTATTTATTACTTTAAACCTTTATTAATAATATTCATAAGAAATCATATATTATTTACATGTAAAACATGTTTAGTTTGTTTTATTTTTGTTTTTATTTTAAAATTAATAAACATTAATATAGTTTAACTATCTTTTATATAATATATTTTAAATATATTTAATAGTATTATTTTTATTATTATTAAATAATATATATTTATATACAATAATATAAGAATTATTATAATATAATAATGAATATAATAATATTTTTTGTTTTTGTTTTATTGTTAATATTTAATATTAAGTGTTAAGTGTTTTTATTGTCATGTTATATTGTTATAGCTTTATAAACATTATTAATAATATTCATAGTAAGTCTTGTTATTTATATAATATATACATTAAATAATATATAATATTATTGCCTTATTTTTATCATTTTAAATATTTACAATTATTTATAATATTTAATATTAATATTAAATATTTATGTAAAAATATAATAATACGTATAATATATTACAATAATTATTATAGTAATATATTCAAATATTAATGGCAATAATGTTAATAAGAATTTAATCTTTAGTGTTTTATTTGTTTTCATTGTTAATATTCAAATTATTTATATTCATGTTAAATTATATGTATACATATAGGAAGTGCTTTTATTGTTTATTTTAAATTATGTATTACTTTAAACATTTATTAATATTCATAATAAATCATATGTTATTTATATGAAAGTTCTGATCATTTTAATTCTTTGTTGTATTTTTGTTGCATTAATTTTGAAGTTAATAATATATACATTATAATTTTTTTATAATTCTTAAATATTTTAATATATTTAAAATGTTTTATGTAATATATTTAATATATTAAATAATGTTTTATAATTATTTAATATTTAATTATTTGGATTAAATAATATGTAATATTATTGTCTTGTTTTATATATAATTTCTAAATATAAAAAAAGATCTTTTTTTAATAATTAATTTTCAGCTTTTTAATATCTCATGAACCCCAGTCTAGGAAACCCTACTGTATGTAAATGTAAATCAGCACAATCTTACATCCTGGTAATTATATTGTTATTTATATCACAGTAACTGTAAATGTCACAAAATATTTCTGCTTTTTTTTTTTTTTCTTTTTTTTTTGTTGGCAAATCAGTGGTAAAATGATTAATGTATTAACCATTTCAAATGTCTATATTTGGATAATCCTGTTAAATACTGTGTACGGCATGTACCGTCCTCCCACCCAGCCCTAACTTTGAGTATCCAGCAAAACAAGCTTCAGAGTCCAGAGCTGCAGAACTGTGTGCCAGTTGCTCAAAACACGGGGTAAAAATAGAAATGCTGGGCAGTAACAGGCCGTCGTGGTGCACAGGCCAGCCTTCGACTATTCCCTGGAGTTCCAGCGTAATAAAAACGAGATCGATGCGAAAACTGCGAACATTGCGAGCAGGAAGACGTTGAATAAGAGGAGAAATGGGACTGCGGGAAGATCCGCGTGCTTTCAGGAGAGGCTGCTTTACACATTAGGGATGAATCCTGTAGGTCACTTTGATCCTTTGCAAGTAGGGCACGTCTGCAGGCAGGAAGACGAACCTAACTTACTTCCCTTCCCTGTGTTAATGGATCACAGAAAGGCCATTAGAAACACAATGTTTATTTGCATAATGCCAGAGTTTTCCATGCAAGCTCAAGAAGTGTCTAAATTACTACAGGGTCTGGATTTGCAACACTTGTGACTGATTACTCAACTAACCAGATATTTACATGAAAGATGACGTCTGCTGGTGATTTAATTGTTGGCTTGCGCTGATAAATTGTCCACATCTTTGATTTATTCCACAGCTGTAGACAGAACTATGTACCTTGGTAGTTACTGTAACTAAATTATGAAAATATTAGATTATTATTAGAAAAATATTAAATTAAAAAGTGCTTATGCCTTAATTTGATTACCTCAAAAAAATACAAATTGGCTGCTTTTTTGTATTTAGTCCTGAAAAATTATAACACAGAATTTCTGAATTAAATAATTTCATATGGCCCTATTATTGTAGACATTTTAAGAAGTTATTAAATTGTTAAAGTTTTTTTAATTCGGTTGATTAGGCATGCTTTTTGATAATTTAATTATTGAAATTAATTAATATTTAAATAGAGAGCCCTAACATTTTTGTTGAGCTTTTAATACCAATTGTATGAGTTTCATGATTTCAGTGAATGCTTTTTGATTTACCAAAATTAATTAAAATGTAAAAAAGAAAAAAAAAAAAAAAAAAAAAAAAATTGGGGGGGAAAAAGAGAATTTGTGGATTTTTTTTTTTCAAATGGTTTGAAATAAAGTTGACTGAAATAAAATTATAAAATACCTTAAACTTTTTTCAGTTACCAAGACAATATTTTCCATTTTATTTAGGTTAAGTACTAAAATTATTTATACTAAAAAATACTAAAATAAATTTATATAAATAAAAATGAAAATTGAAAATATAAAACTAAATGTAAAAAATATAATAACATGTATAACAATACAATAGAAAGTAAGTTAAAATGTAAAGAAAAAAAGCTTTTTTACAAAAGCTAAGTTTCCCATTTTTTTAAAGTTAAGTACTAAAATAAATTAAACTAAAACTAATATTATAAAAGAAGATATAACAAAATTAATATGTAACAAATTAAACTAAAATGAAAAAAAAAAATAATGCAAATTATTTAAAATAAAAAAATAAAAAAATATATAAAAAAACTTCAGTTATTTACAAAGACAACCTTTCCCTATTTTTATTTAGTTTAATTTATTAGGTACTAAAATAAATGAAACTAAAATAGAAATGAATGTATATAAAATAAAATTAGATTAAGATTAAGATGAAGACAAATAAAACTGTAACTAAAATGAAAAGGAAAATATAAAAACAACTGCAAAATATATAATAAAATGTATAACAATATATAATATACATTCAAATGGATTTTGGGCATTTTTTTTTTTCAAATGATTTTAAATAAAAGAAGTTAACTAAAATGAAAATATTAAAAAACCCCTAAACTTATTGCAGTTAAAATAAGATAACAAATTAATGTATAACAAAATTAATAAAAATAAAGCTAACTAAAATTAAAATGAAAATTAAAAATATTAAAATGAATGCAAAATATATTATAAAATGTATAACAATATATAATAAAATTTGAATTAAAATGTAAAAAAAAAAATAGAAAAAATTGAAATTATTTGAAATAAAAGTTAACTTAAATAAAAATGTTAAAAACCCTTAAACTTAATGCAGTTAGTTACCAGAACAGCAAATTGAGTACTAAAGTAAATCAAACTAAAACTGAAATAGAAATGAATGTATATGAAATAAGAGATAACAAAATTAATAAAAAAAAAGAAATAAAATTAAATAGATAATATACAAAAAATTCAAAATATATAATGAAATGTATAACAATATATAATAGAAACTAATAGCATATCAATGATACTATAATAACTCTGCTTTTATCACACTTGCATAACTTATTTGTGATCATTTATTGCTCTCTATTAACCCTGGGTGATAAAACAGTATCAATATTTATTGATGGTACACCTTCATCGATAATGATAAAAGAAATGTTCGATATAGCGCATGATAGTTTCACTCTCGTTTCATTTTAAAGGCATGTTCTCTGTGCATAAATACATGATGCAGTTTTGTTCATAATAATAATCATTGCTATGATTGACAGTAAAAACCGGACGAAACATCTGACAAGCTGATGTCAAAAAAAGAGTTGTGCATTAAATGATTCAGAGTAACAAAACTACAGCAGTAACAAGTTTGTGTTGGTTAAACATAGGCTATTCAATAGCTTCTACAGTTCAAGATAAAGCTTAAAAGATGTAGTTATTAAATTATATTAAATATTTCAAATTCATATTGAGTGCATTATTTAATTCTTATACCATTAACTTATTTAATTTGTAGTGAACTATATATAAGTATTTAAATAATTAATTCTTATTGGCTGTTTGTGTCTGACCTTTTTTAGTAATTTTAATACTATATACTTCAGTGCGGTAAAAGTACTACAGTTTATTATACTAGTAATTTTACTATGAAAAAACTAGGTAGTTGAAATGGCAGCTGCAGCCAATGATTGATCCTCTGCTGCCATCTTCTGGTTATATGAGTCATTTCATGTCGTTTTCATCTTAAAAAGACGTTTTTTTTGAAAATAATTCGTCTTTATAATGAAAAGTGAATTTTTGAAGTGATTTGTATTGCACAGCTGTAGAGTTAAAAAAATACTTAATGCTTTAAAATATTACAAGATTTAAAAAATGTGTTTATGACCATAAAGGCAAGTTAGTGATTGTCAAGAATACGATTAAGATGTCCTCGAAGAGAAGTATCACTAGCTAGCTAATATTTAAATGATATCTTGTTAAATAATATTGAAACTGAATGTTTATGCCGCTATCATTATTTACGATGTTGCAATTATTATTTTTCGCCGTAGAGGAGTCTCAAGAGTGTCCATCTATAAAAAGCACATATAAAAAGAGCTTCAGCGGAAGTTTACGAGCTGCTTATCATTATGCGGAAGTTCTAAGGAACGCTCTGTGCATATGGTTAATTGTTCATGCAATTTGCAAAATGATATTTGCTTTATATATGTTAGTTTAAATATTTGTGCACTCTTTTATAGACAGTCCAGTGCTTTGGTTAACAGTTTGTTTGTGTGTTTGCAGTGAGGGGGTCGAAGCCTGGCAAGAACGTTCAGCTGCAGGAGAACGAGATCCGTGGATTGTGTCTGAAATCCCGTGAGATCTTCCTCAGCCAGCCCATCCTCCTGGAGCTCGAAGCACCTCTGAAGATCTGCGGTGAGAAAAACAAACCTGCTTCTGCTAGATTTCAGCATGCTATTGAATACTGCTTAAATCCCACTTCAGATATACTGTGTTAACTATGGAATGACAGAATCTACTGTCAAATATTTTATATTTAGAGTTGGTTAGAGTCTGTAATGTTATTGAAATAGTCAGTGAATGAGACGCTCTCCTCTTCACAGGTGATATCCACGGGCAGTACTACGACCTGCTCAGGCTCTTCGAGTACGGAGGATACCCACCTGAGAGCAACTACTTGTTCCTGGGCGATTATGTGGACAGAGGGAAGCAATCTCTGGAGACCATCTGTCTCCTGCTGGCCTACAAGATCAAATACCCTGAGAACTTCTTCCTGTTGAGGGGAAACCACGAGTGTGCCTCCATCAACCGCATCTACGGCTTCTACGATGAGTGTGAGTGTATAGTACATACCTCCATGGTTATTGCTTTGTGATTTCCATGATGCAGAAAACAGAATAATAACATCATTACATTTTTATTATTATTAGTTTATTTTTTTTTATGAATATGACACAATGCATCCATGTTTCTATTTTCGCAGTAAACTCTGTTGTGTATCAAAAAAAAAAAAAAAAGGAATTGTTAAGTTTTTATTTGATTACTTTTAAAATTTTAAAAAGTTTTAAAAACATTTTAGGCCTTTTGGTCACCACTGTGTTTTTTTGTAGTGAAAACGGACAAAACAGAATTTCTGGGGAAAAAATATTATTATTATTATTATTTTATTTAATTAATTTAAATCATTAAAAAAGAATCTAGAAAATTAAACGCATTACACAGAATTTGAGGAAACTAAAACCAAATTTGGAAAAAATTGATTTTCTAGGGCCCTAAAAATATTATTGTTGATTGTTGATCAATCAGAAATCATGAAACGCATGCGGTTTCTTTATCGTTACCAAAAACTAAAATCGTAATACAATATTTGTTACTTTAAATTAACTGTTTAAAATGTTTAACTGAAATAAGTTATTTAAATATTATTTAACAATTAAAAACATTATAAAACATTGTACGTTTTTTGAAATAGTTGTTATTAAAAGTTTTTCTAACTGAAATAAAATATTTAAATAATTTTATTTCAGCTATTTTCCAGTTTTTCAATTTAATTTAGTTTACCTTAATGCTCAAAAATAACTAAAACTGAAATAAAAAAAAATTCTAGTAGTAAATGTAAAATAATGCTAAAATTATAATAGTATCTCAGTGATACTAAAATAAAAAATTATTATTATTAAATATTAATCTAATTTATTGTGTATGTTTTTTGGAGTAAGACATAAATCTGAAAAAATAAAATTTTAGCAAAAAAATTACATTTTCGAAAAAAAAAAAGTGGATTTTATAGTAGCCAGCATAATCTATAAATACACACAGACACAATTTATATATGTATATATATTTAATCATAAATTGTCGAATATATATATATATATAGAGAGAGAACAGTTTAATAATTTTTAAGGTTTTATGCATTTGGTAGATTAGACATTCGGATTGTTAAAATTTAATTAAATCTTTAAAAGCGAATCTAAAAAGATTTGAACAGAATACACAGAATTTGGTAAAAATAAACACTAGAAAAAGAACACTAGGCCACCATGGATGTTCACGTTCACATAATCCGCAAATGCATGACCAGATTTGTCTGCATTTAGCCTTGTTTCAAACTCTAATAAGAGTAGAACTCTCTGACTCTCATTCAGTGCAGAATTAATTATTGAGCGCCGTTGCCATCGTGTGTGAGAGAGTGAAGGGAACCGCTGTGTATTTTTAGCAGAGTCTGTCCCTCTAGAGCTCCTTTTATTCATTTACATTTTAACCACTTTTAAATAATAAATCCTGAAGGTGACATGAAGCTGGTGTTTGTGTGTTTAGGCAGGAGACGCTACAACATCAAGCTCTGGAAGACGTTCACGGACTGTTTCAACTGTCTGCCCATCGCCGCCATCGTTGATGAGAAGATCTTCTGTTGTCATGGAGGTGTGTGTGCTGCTGTAACCTTCTAGATAACCCTGAGAGACTTTCACCCGCTAAACAACAAGCGCCGGCTCTTCTGATACAAGGAATGTCGTGAATCTGAGTTTTTATGGTATACCTTGACGTTGACGCTATTTACAAGGACATCTTGGTTAGACATTTTTCCAGACATTGTACGTGTGACTGTGCACAAATCTGATTTCGAGTCCAAGCCACGTCACCGTGCTTTTGTCACAAGTCCAAGTTAAATCTAAAACTTGTCTCAGTCTTAGTTGCTGGACATTTAGTTTAATTTGCATTTAGTTTAATATATAGATGTCCAGTTGCTGGACATTTTTAAAAATATACACTACTGTTCCAAAGCTTAGGGTACATTTTTATTAAAATGTTGTTGGAAGAAGTCTCTTCTGCTTAAGGATGTACTTATTAGTTATTAAGATTAGTTTTCGACTTCATTCTCAAAATATCCCAAAAATCTAAATATTATATTCTCGAAATATCTTGAGTTTATTCTCAAAATATTGCATAGTGTTTCGACTTTATTTTCGAAAAGTTTCAAAATTATTCTCAAAACATTAAATATTTTATTCTCAGAATTTCAAGTTTATTCTCGAAATATTCTGACTTTATTCTTAAAATATTTCGACTTTGTTTTCGTAGTATTTTGTCTTTGTTCACAAAATATTTAGACTTTATTCTCAAAATATTTAGACTTTATTCTCTTAATATTTAGGCTTTTTTTCTCAATATTTCTGTCTTTTTTTGACTTTTGTTCTCAAAATATTTAGACTATTATATTTAAAATATTTAGACTTTACTCTTAAAATATTTAGACTTTACTCTTAAATGTTTAGACTTTAAAGCCTAAATATTTTGAGAATAAAGTCTAAATATTTTGAGAACAAAAGTCGAAATACGACAAAAAAAAGACAGAAATATTGAGGGAAAAAAAGCCGAAATATTAAGAGAATAAAGTCTAAATATTTTGAGAATAAAGTCTAAATATTTTGAATATTCTCTTAATATTTAGGTCTTTTTTTGTCGTATTTCGACTTTGTTCTCGTAGTATTTCGACTTTGTTCTCAAAATATTTTGACTTTTTTTATTCTCAAAATATTTTGACTTTATTCTCCTAATATTTAGTCTTTTTTCTCAATATTTCTGTCTTTTTTTTTGTCGTATTTCGACTTTGTTCTCGTAGTATTTTGACTTTGTTCTCAAAATATTTTGACTTTTTTTTTATTCTCAAAATATTTTGACTTTATTCTCTTAATATTTAGTCTTTTTTCTCAATATTTCTGTCTTTTTTTTGTCGTATTTCGACTTTGTTCTCAAAATATTTTGACTTTTTTTTTATTCTCAAAATATTTTGACTTTATTCTCTTAATATTTAGTCTTTTTTTCTCAATATTTCTGTCTTTTTTTGTCGTATTTCGACTTTGTTCTCGTAGTATTTCGACTTTGTTCTCAAAATAATTAGACTTTACTCTTAAAATATTTAGACTTTACTCTCGAAGTGTTTCACTTTATTCTCGAAATGATTAGACTTTATTTCGACTTTATTCTCAAAACATTTCAACATTTATTCTTGAAAAATTGAGATTCTCAAAACAATAAATTTTTTATTCTCTGAATTTTTTATTCTCTGAATTTTGAGTTTATTCTCAAAATATTTCGACTTTATTCTTGAATTATTTTGACTTTGTTCTTGTAGTATTTCGACTTTATTCTTGCAATATTTCAACTTTATTCTTATTATTTTGGCTTTTCTCATATTTCGGCTTTTTTCTTGTATTTCGCCTTTTTATTCTTGCAATATTTAGACTTTTGTTCTCTAAATATTTAGACTTTTATTCTAGTAGTGTTTCGACTTAATTTTTTTCCCCACATTATTCTTGAAAAATTTTGACTCACGAAACGTAATTTTTATATTCTCTGAATTTCGAATTAATTCTCTCATAATTTTGACTTTATCGTCAAATTATTTCAACTTTATTCTCAAAAAATTTCGACATTATTCTTGAAAAAAATTTGACATTCATTAAATATTACTTCAAGTTGATATAAAAAAAAAAAAGATTTTATAAATGATTTACTTGAAAGTATTAAGTGAAATATTTTAAATCATGTTTTTTTATTTTTTGGATTATTTAAACATGAATTTATGCTACCGAAATTACTTGCGTCGCTACTTTTAGTCAATCATTCCTCAATCAGACGATCTTTCTGTGATGAAGCAGCAGCAAAGTGTTCAGATACGTGATGCATGTAAAACGAGAAGCCTGAACATCTGCTGTTGTGTTTACTATCGCATAGTTCTTACGCTGCAGGATTGTCCCATGTGTTGTTAAAATGTTTAGGGTGTGTAAATCATCTTACCTCATCATTTCATGATTCGCACTGACATCATCTCCCACATTTCTGAGCGCTGAGTCAGTGCGAATCCCAGGCGTATTGTGTATCTCGTATGGTCCCTGAACAGATGCGGCCTCAGTTAGACCTCATAAGAATCTTTCTAGGAACGTAAAATCTCAAGCTGTTTCTTCTGTTCAACAGGTTTGTCTCCGGATCTGCAGTCCATGGAGCAGATCAGAAGGATCATGAGACCCACAGATGTGCCGGACCAGGGGCTCCTGTGCGACCTGCTGTGGTCCGACCCGGACAAAGATGTGCTGGGTTGGGGCGAGAACGACCGAGGTGTGTCTTTCACCTTCGGAGCGGAAGTAGTGGCCAAGTTCCTTCACAAACACGACCTGGATCTGATCTGCAGGGCCCACCAGGTGAGAGTCTTCAGTAGGACTGAAGTTAAATGGTGAAGGCTGCATTTGAATTGAATTAAATTAAGATTTTTTTTTTGTTTGTTTACAATATACTTACTTTGTTTGATATATTTGTATGCTGACAAACTGCCTAAATAGTTTAATTTTGAAAATTAAGAAATTAAGACTTAAATATTAATATTGTAATTTTACAGTTTCATTATAAAATCTATAAATAGTATTTAAATTAAATGTTTAAATGTTTAACAATGCTATTACTGCAATAGATACATTTTGTTTGATTTATTTGTATGCCTACAAAACTGCCTAAATAAAGTTGAATTTTGAAAATTAAGACTAAAATATTAGTATTGCAATTTTGACAGTTTTCCTATAAAATGCAATTATTTTTAATATTTAAATTAAATGCTTGAATATTTAATAATGGTGTTATTACAGTATATTTATTAATTTGTTTGGAACATATTAATTTTGTTTGATTTATTTGTATGCTGACAAACTGGCAAAATAAACAAAAACAGTTTAATGTTTGAAAATGAAAAAAAAGACTTAAAAATTAGTATTGTAATTTCACAGTTTCACTATAAAATTATTTTAGAATTTAAATTAAATTAAATTTAAATTAAATGACAGTATATTTATTATTTTGTTTGCAATATGTGTTTTGTTTGATTTACTTGTATGCTTACACAACTGCCTAAAAAAAGTTTAATTTAAAATTTAAGAAATTAAGACTTTAATATTAATATTGTCATTTTAGTTTCACTATAAAAAAAATTTTAGTATTAAAAATTAAATGCTTATTTTTTTTAAATTGCTATTACAGTATATTTATTTTGTTTGCAATATATACATTTAGTTTGAATCAATTGTATGCCTACAAACTCCCAAAATAAAGTTTAACTTAAAAAATTAAGACTTAAATATTAGTGTTATAATTGTACAATTTCACTACAAAATTATTTTAGTGTTTTAATTAAATGCTTAAATATTTAACAATGCTATTACAGTATATTTATTTTGTTTGCAATATATACATTTTTTTTATTTATTAGTGTGCCTACAAAACTGCATAAACAGTTTAATTTTGAAAACTAAGATATTAAGACTTAAATATTAGTATTGTGTTTTTGCAATTTAACTTTAAAATAATTTTAAGTATTTAAACTAAATTCTTAAATATTTAACAATGCTATTACAGTATATTTATTATTTTGTTTGCAATATATACATTTCGTTTGATTTATTTGTATGCCTACAAAACTGCCTAAATAAGAAGTTCAATTTTGAAAATTAAGAAATTAAGACTTAACTATAAAATACAATTATTTTTTATTATGTAATTTATTTTTAAAATTACTACTTATTGCTTGTTAGCTGTAATGAATTAATTAAAAACAGTGGGAATATAAAAGTGGCAATAAATGCTCAAGAGAAAAAAGTTGTTTTGGTCACACTTTACAAAAAAGGTTTCATTAGTGAACTAACAGTACATTATAAAGTCAAAAGTTCTTGTTTGCATGAACTAACCAGTGTTATTTTAATAGTATTGAGGTACTGTTATAGTTTTTGTCTTTTGAATTACATTTTATATTTATATTCTTATATTTTATTTTTTAGTTTAAGTAAGTTTTTTTTATTTTATTTTGTTTTGTTTTTAACATTTTTATTTGTTTTTGTTATATTTAAATATCTGATAATAAAAATTAGATGTTGCCTTGTTCAAGTTAAATTTTTTATGCTTTATTTTATTTCAGTTAACATTAAATTTTTTTTTTATGGTTTTACTTTTAGTTGACTATAATAACCCTAGTACTATCAGAAACAATGAACTACTGTATTTTTATTACAATTACATTTTTCATGTGTTTGCCTCCCAAAAATATTTTTTGAAATGATTTTTATTTTCTATGCAAATGCACTTCCCAACAAATTCTCCTTAGTCATTCAAAAATGATTAATTTTCCCCAAATATGGCTATTCAGGTCATTTGTTGAATATTCTTGTATTTTTCCATATTGCAATTACATAAAAACTAAATATTGCACCGTCAGGTTTTTCCAGTATCGTAGAGCTCTATTCGTCAGTTCGCTAAGTAGTCGGTCTTAAGAGATTATATAATTTATTTTTGCATGTGGTTGGTTTGGTACAAAAGCTGCAGTGTCTGGAGCAGCGCAGCTCTGGGTGGATTTAGACCCTCTTAGAGAGGCTTTCACCATGCTGACAGTAATAGTTACTGTTGGACTGCTAACATGCCACTGTCAGCACACTGGAACACCTCCGAGAGGAGGCTAAATTTATCCCCCACGAAACAATAACACTAAAAGACGGGGAAAAATAAAAGGATAAAAACACTAATTGGCTAGCTAGTTTCTATTCCACATAGGCCTGTCACAATTAATAAATAACCATCTGATTGCGGTTATTTTTATATATTTATATTTATATTTGTATGCTAGTAAACTAAAATAAACCATGAACAACAACAACATGTATATTTTAATATTTGAAAATGAATTAAGATTTAAATATTAGTATTATAATTTTAGTCTTATTTATAATATTTTTAATAAATACTCTTTTTACTCTTTGCAAAATGTTTATTTAGTTTGACATGTATGCCAACAAACCACAAAATACCGTAAGGTAAAAATAAGCAAATAAACAACAAAATAAAAAAATATATTTTAATATTTGAAAATGAAAAATTGTAATTTTAGTCTTATTTGGGCTTTTATTTTTTTTATTATTTTTTTTTAGATTTATTTTTTGTTTACAATATACTTATTTAGTTTGATATATTTGTATGCTGACAAACTGCCAAAATAAAGAAAAATAGTTTAATGATTGAAAATAAAGAAATTAAGACTTAAATATTAGTATTGTAATTTTGACAGTTTTCCTATAAAATGCAGTTTTTTATATATTTAAATTAAATGCTTGAATATTTAACAATGGTGTTGTTACAGTATGTTTATTAATTTGTTTGCATTATATTAATTTTGTTTGATTTATTTGTATGCTGACAAATTTTGTGGTAAAGTAAAAATAAACAACAAAATAAATATGTTTTTATATTTGAAAATGAATAAATTAGGATTGAAATATTATTGTACTTTTAGTCTTATTTGTCATATTTTTATTAAATACTCTATTTACTCTTTGCAATATATTTATTATTCTGTACAAAAATGTATATTTTGTTTGAAATTATCCAATCGTTTTTGTGGAGAGTGGAAACATGCAGGCGCCAGTGCGAACAATTACATTTTTTCAGTGGAAACAATTAAAAATTATTCGTAATTTTTGCTCACAAAGGTAAGAGTAATACATCATTCGGAACTGTGAAGGGTCTACTTGTATTTGTGTGCACTCACAATATCAACAAAACATTACAAACAGAGCTTTTATAAAATAAAGAAAACAAACATGACACTCTTTCGGCCGTCTCATTTGAACAGGAGCGCTTCACAAAAATGAACCTGAAACTCGGTTCATGGGGTTTATATTCATGTGTCTCCGAAGGTAACTCTGGTTTTCAGAAACATTTCCATGTTACGTTGTCCCTAATCTCAATCCTTTGTAACAATTTAACCTTTGAAGACCTAGAACATTTTTGGGGCACCTGTACATTTCTTTTTTTTTTGTTGTTGTTTTTTCAGACCTATTCTAGCCGTCAGCATCAATTGTCATATATCATTATAAACATAAGAACTTGAACTTTATTTCTAGCTAATTTAAAATTACAATTCTCCTTTTGTTTTCTCTAAAAATGAGTGAATTTCCAAAATTTTAGGAAAAACGCTAGCAGAGTTTTTTACTCTGTACTCAAACAAAAACTCCTGAAGTTTGGATTTTTTTTAGGTGTTTTACACTTCCAAATAAAATTGTCTATATGTAACATTCCCCAAGCAAGTTATAGCCATATATTACAATATTATTATAGGCGCTTTTCAGTAAAAAAAATAGGCCTATTTAGTTTATTGACAATATAGACCAGTCCAAAAACATTTCAGGACTAAAGTCATAGCAGGAACAGTGCTACATAATAGCAAAACACAGTAAAAAAGTGACTTTTTCAGATAAATATATTTACTATATTTACTTAATCTGAGTATGAACAGTAAACACGAATAGTGAAAACAATTGCACAAATTGTCTTGTGCAACCAAAAAATAAACAGTCCAAATTATTCACAAACTACACACAAAATGAGAGAGAAATATACCGAGTGCAACAGAAAAAAAGTGCAAATAATCTTTACAAACTATATAAGAATTAGTTACATAATAAGTGACCCTGGAGCACAAAACCAGTCTTAAGTCGCTGGGGTATATTTGTAGCAATAGCCAAAAATACATTGCATGGGTCAAAATTATTGATTTTTCTTTTATGCCAAAAATCATTAGGAAATGAAGTAAAGATCATGTTCCATGAAGATTTTTTGTAAAATTCCTACTGTAAATGTATCAAAATGTAATTTTTGATTAGTAATATGCATGTTAAGAACCTAATTTGGACAAATTTAAAGGTGATTTTCTCAGTTCTCAATTTTGATTTTTTTGCACCCTCAGATTCCAGATTTTCAAATAGATGTATCTCAGCCAAATATTGTCCTATCCTAACAAACCATACATCAATAGAAAGCTTATTTACTGAGCTTTCATATTATATATACATCTCAGTTTTGTAAAATTTAACCTTATGACTGGTTTTGTGGTCCAGGGTCACATATAACAACCAAATAGATGGATCTGCTGGCTGTAGTCTGCGTCAGAATCTATTTTACCTGGACATGGCCTAAGTGACGCCAAAACCTAAATTCCAGTGCTTTATCCGATATGTACTGTTGTTTCGTTCTTGTTTTTAGTTTGTGTTTTGTCAAAGGGCTCTGTCGTGAGTATTTCTGTGCTTTTTCAAAGAATGCTGTCATGCAAATGTCTTATTTTGCACTTGTTTTCATGCACTCAAGACGCACTTTACGTTCACTTTGCGTTTGTTTCAGCTTTCCAAAGAAACATGGTAATCGCTGGTTCCAAAGACCTATGTTTACTGGATGAATAGATGACTGTTTGAACCAATCTGGGCACAGGGTTGGGACTAAGCATTAACAATCATTCCTGTTTGGCTCAGAGGACCGAAATGCATTGGTTTCATCTGACGAATCATTGTTGAGGAAATGTAATAACATAATCACGCTCACTACGGAGCCTCTGAATATCCACTCTGTGCATTACAAGACTTTTTAAAGCATTCAAATTAGACTAGTGGTTCAAAAGTTATTAAGTTAGTTATTTTTAGCTGTGGGTGGCTGTCTCGGTCTTTGAGGGTTAATGAACAATGCACATAAAAATGTATGTCAGTGCCTTAAACCAGACAATTAATTGACATATTCGCAATTAATCGTCAGCCAAATTTCATAATCGTGACAGCCCTAATTCCACATATGAGCCAATGGTCTGATAGTCTGGCTTCACTAGGGATTCTCTGTTTCACCTTACATGAACGTCCAGTTATTGGAAATGTGAAACTGTTCCTGGTTTAAAAGAGTGGGATGAGTCACAGCGGGACATGCTGAACCGACCGTGCATGAGTCTGCAGATATGAGACGAGCCTTTGACATTGGTCTGATGACACAGGGCTTTAAGGTGGACTGTAGGACGCTCCTTATGTCTCTGTCTCTTTGTGTCTAAATGCTAATCCATATCCACGCATACTGTAATCTAGTGACTCACCAGCTCTCACTGAACACTTCAGCAGCACATTTACAGAGACTATAATCGTGTGTGAGGATATTCATCAGTTTCATGGGTTTTTCAGGCCAAAGTTAAGCTGTATCATCAGAGAATTAATGTTACAGTAGGAATTTTACATCATGATAAAGTATTAAAATTAGGCAAAAAACCACCATTAAGTATTTAAAAGTAATTAAGTTAAATTAAATATTAGTGTTGTAACGTTTAGTATTATTATAAAATACTATTATTTTTAGTATTTTTATTAAATACTTAATTATTTATTTCATTGTTTGCTAGTATTATTGAAATATATTTATTATTTGGTTTGATATTTGTATGGCAAACTACAAAAAAAAAAAAAAATGTTTAATATTAGGCAAAAACCGCCTAATTTCCGCCTTAGTATTGTAATTTTAGTCTTATTTGTAATATTACATTTGTCTATTTAGTCTTTGCAATATATTTATTTGGTTTTACGTAAATGTATGCCAAGAAACCACAAAATATAAAAAAATATATATTTTAATGTTTGAAAATGAAGAAATTAAGATTTAAATATTAGTGTTATAATTTTTAGTCTTATGAAAATACAATTATGTGTAATATTTTTATTAAATACTTTTTTTACTGTACAGTAGTATTACTGCAATATATTTATTGCAGTAATACTATTATATATTATATATTTATTTATTTTATATATATATATATATATATATATATATATATATATATAAACGCATTGTCATTTTAGTCTTATTTGTCATATTTGTATTAAATTTATTTACTCTTTGCAATATAATTATTATATATTTATTTTTTTGTTTGATGTATTTAAAAACAATAACAAAAAATGTAGTTAATTTGCTTAGAATTAGTCAAACAAACACCAAAAAATTGCCAACTAGGAAATAAATAAATGTTAATAAAATAGTGTTGTAATTTTAATTATTTGACATATTTAAAAAAATGTTTTTTTTACAGTACAATAGTGTTTATTGCAAAATATTTGTTTTTGTTTTTATTTTTATTTAATAATAATAATCACAAAAATCATATTTTATGTAGTAATTTTAGTCTTTAAAATTATTTGTAGTATTTTTTAATATTTGGTTTATTTTACAGTACAATACTGTTTTGCAATAAGTTTATTTTGTTTGACTTTATTTAATAATAGTAATAATAATCACAAAAATCATATTTTGTTTAGTAATTTTAGTCTTTAAAATTATTTAGTATTTTTTTTTAAACAAATAGTTTTTTTTACAGTACAGTAGTGTTTATTGCAGTATATATCAATTTTGTTTGACGTTTTTATTTAATAATAATGATCACAAAAATCATTTTTATATACTATTTCAAAATACTCTACAAATGAACGGTGCTTCATCTTTTGATCACTTTCTGTTTTTATTTAAACTTGATGAACGATTTGTACAAAAATAAATGAATCAGTCTGATATCAGAGTAGAAACAGATTCATGTCAAAACAGTTCTTTTAAAGCACACTGGGAATTGTTTTGCTGTGTGTTTTCACTGCTTGTGTGTAAATGATATAAAGCAGTGATGACAGCAGACAGCAGCCTCTGCCAGTAAACTCATATCTGACGGTTTCAGTGACGTCTTCATCTCAGACTTTGTCCGGATGAATCTGTCGTGATGTTCAAGTGTCCTCTCTAGTCTTGATATAGATCCCGTAATGCTGAAGATAAGGGTTATTTCAGTTCTTCTGCTCAAAGGCCGTCTGACATCAGGATGAAACTCGTTCAGATAGAGTTACAGTTTGGTCCACTAGATGGTGTGTTTATCTCATCAGTATAAATGAGGGTGATGGGATAAAATGGTCTTAACTGTTTAAGCAATAACACTTTTTTCCTTTTCCATTACATACGTCCTTATGATCATAACAGCAGGATTTTTTTTTTTTCTGTTAGTCAGGTTTGGTCAGTAGTTAATTTTTATTTGCCCTGCCAACATGTTGACCTGCATGACCACATTAAATTAAATTAAATTAAATTAAATTAAATTAAATTAAATTAAATTAAATTAAATTAAATTAAATTAAATTAAATTAAATTAAATTAAATATTAAATTAAATTTTAATTAAATTAAATTTAATTTTAATTTAATTTAAATCTTTTTATGTATTGTTTAATTTATTTAATTTTTGTGCTAATTTTTGTGATGAAAAAAAAAGATTATATGTCTAGAAGAAAAATATAATGCTTTTTAATTATGATCCAGTTCTGATTTTTGGAATCATTATACACTCATTATACATACATTATACATATAATCTTTTTTTTCCTAGCACAAAAAAAATCAAAAATTGTCATTTTTGTGCTAGAAAAAAGTTTATATTTCTAAAAGAGAATGCTATATTTTTAATTTGCATTAATAGCTAGAAAGAAGATGGGAATCGTTATCCAGCTCTGATTTTGGGAATCAATATACACTTATAAAATCAATATAAAAAATCAATATAAAAAATTCCTATCAAGTAATAAAAGTTAATATATTTTTATTTATTTTTTTGTCATTTTTGTTACTTATTAAGAAAAGAAAAGAAAAGATAATAAGATTTTCTTTTTTCATAGTAAGACAAATTAACTGACTAAATTCAATAAAAAAAAAATATAAATATATAATTTAAATAAAATAACAAAATATTTATTTTATATCAAGATATTATTTTTTCTTTTCTTAAATATTTTATTTTATTCCAGGTCATTTTTTTGTTATATCATGAGTTCATTTTTTTTATTTTCTTAAAAGAATTCCTGGAATAAAATAAAATATTTATTTTATATCAAGAGTTCATTTTTTCTTATATATTTAATTTTATTCCAGGTAATTTTTTAATTTTATGTTGTGAGTTCATTTTTTTTTTTTCTTAAATATTTTTTTTTATTCCAGGGAATTTTTTATTTTATATCTTGAGCTCATTTTTGTATTTTCTTAAATATTTTATTTTATTTCAAGTAATTTATTTTATTTTATTTTATTCCAGGTAATTTTTTATTTTATTTTGTGAGTTTGTTTTTTTCTTTTCTTAAATATTTTATTTTATTCCAGGTATTTTTTCATTTTATATCATGAGTTAATTTTTTTTCTTTTCTTAAAAAAAAAAAAACCTGGAATAAAATAAAATATTTATTTTATATCAAGAGTTCATTTTTTCTTATATATTTGATTTTATTCCAGGTAATTTTTTTAATTTTATGTTGTGAGTTCATTTTTTTTTGTTAAATATTTTTTTTATATCATGAATTTTAAATGCTTGTAATTCTAGTTTAAGTTAAATATAATAACCTTGATAACTAAATATAGCTTCAAAACATATATGCAAATATACAATACATGTCTAGAAAATAGGCTTTTAATTTGCAAAAATAGCTATAAATGTAACTTTTTAATAGATATAAAATCATTAAATGATGACCTGCAGCTCTGATTGAGTGAAGTAGTGAGTTGTTCAAACTGACTTTCCATGTGAACTCAGGACAATGAGCAGATCTTTTACTTCCTGTTCCTGTGTGTGTTGTAGGTGGTGGAGGACGGATACGAGTTCTTTGCCAAGCGGCAGCTGGTGACTCTGTTCTCAGCACCAAACTACTGCGGAGAGTTTGACAACGCCGGAGCAATGATGAGCGTCGACGAGACCCTCATGTGCTCCTTTCAGGTACGGTACAGTCCTGAGTCTCCATCATGTCTTTTTTTAAATTTTATTATTATTTAAATAACTATTATTTTATTATTTTTAAATAATAAAAATTAATAAATTATAAATAAAAATGATCAGTGCCACCTAGTGGTTAGGAGATATGAGAAATGGATATTTTGCTTAAAACCAGTGTTAATTTCGTTAAATCTGACTAAATCTACTGTAGATTTAGTTGACTAAAACTAGACTAAAACTAAAATCAATTCAAATGACTAAAATATGATTAAAACTAAATGGCATTTTAGTCAAAAGACTATGACTATGAAATCAAAATTTGCTGTCAAAATTAACACTTGCTTAAAACTCATCAATAGTTTGGCCAAAAATCTCGAAACTGGTCTTGTTAGATTCGGAGGAGCATGTTGAGTCGAACTATATCCAATTTTCTAAAATGTTAGGTTTAAATATGCAATGCATGTGCATGCAAGACTTAATGTGTTGATACATTTAAATTTAAATTAATAAATAAAATTTGTAACTTAAATAAAGATTTTGAAAAGTGTTTAAGAAAATATTGGAGAACTTGCTTAAAAAAAGAAAAATATTTCAGATTAAAAAATGTTTTTATACAAATAATCAAAGGTTAAATTATATCAAATACAATTTTTAACTGTTCTTAAATAATTTAACCTCTTGAACAATTTTGAACAATAAAAAATTGTTTTTATAGAAATAACAGAAATTAAAGTTGCTTTTAAGATTTTTTAAAGTATTTTTCTCCAATATTTTCTTAAACACTTTCAAATTTTTTTTTCCCTTTTATTTTACATTTTTAACATAAATTACTTAAGAACAGTTACAAATTGTATTCTGTATATAAGCAATTTATGTTAAAAAGAAAAAAAAATGTAAGAAAATTTTGAAAAGTGTAATTAAAAAAAAAATATTTCAGATTAAAAAATGTTTTTATAGAAATAACTGAGAAATTAAAGTTGCTTTTAAGATATTATTGTTCAAAATTAAATAAGAGGTGAAATTATATCAAATAAAATTTGTAACTGTTCTTAACTAATTTAACCTCTTGAACAATTTTATTTCTATACAAACTTTTTAATCTGAAATATTTTTCTTTTTTAAGTTCTCCAATATTTTCTTAAACACTTAAAAAAAAAATCTCATCTTTTTTTTCAATTTTTTTAAACATAAATTGCTTAAGAACAATTACAAATTTTATTTTATATAAGCAATTTATGTAAAAAAAAAAATGTGATTAAAGTGTATTTAAAAAAAGAGACATTTTTCAGATTAATTTTTTTTTAATAGAAATAACTGAGAAATGTTATTCTATATAAGCAATTTATGTAAAAAAAAATGTGATTAAAGTGTATTTAAAAAAAGAGACATTTTTCAGATTAATTTTTTTTTAATAGAAATAACTGAGAAATTTTATTCTATATAAGCAATTTATGTTAAAAAGAAAAAAAAATTGAAGAAAATTTTGAAAAGTGTAATTAAAACAAAAATATTTCAGATTAAAAAATGTTTTTATAGAAATAACTGAGAAATTAAAGTTGCTTTTTAGATATTATTGTTCAAAATTAAATAAGAGGTGAAATTATATCAAATAAAATTTGTAATTGTGCTTAACTAATTTAACCTCTTGAACAATTTTTAACAATAAAATCTTAAAAGCAACTTTAATTTTTCAGTTATTTCTATACAAACTTTTTAATCTAAAATATATTTCTTTTTTAAGTTCTCCAATATTTTCTTAAACACTTAAAAAAATCTCATCTTTTTTTTCCAAATTTTTTAAACATAAATTGCTGAAGAACAATTACAAATTTTATTTTATATAAGCAATTTATGTTAAAAAGAAAAAAAAAGTAAGAAAATTTTGAAGTGTAATTAAAAAAAATAAAATATTTCAAAATTGTTTGAGGTTAAATTATATCAAATAAGATTTGTAACTGTTCTTAACTAATTTAACCTCTTGAACAACTTTGAACAATAAAATCTTAAAAGCAACTTTAATTTTTCAGTTATTTCTATACAAACTTTTTAATCTGAAATATTTTTCTTTTTTAAGTTCTCCAATATTTTCTTAAACACTTAAAAAAATCTAATCTTTTTTTACAAAATTTTTTAAACATAAATTGCTTAAGAACAATTACAAATTTTATTTTATATAAGCAATTTATGTAAAAAAAATGTGATTAAAGTGTATTTAAAAAAATAGATTTTTCAGATTAATTTTTTTTTTAATAGAAATAACTGAGAAATTTTATTCTATATAAGCAATTTATGTTAAAAAGAAAAAAAAAATGAAGAAAATTTTGAAAAGTGTAATTAAAACAAAAATATTTCAGATTAAAAAATGTTTTTATAGAAATAACTGAGAAATTAAAGTTGCTTTTAAGATTTTATTGTTCAAAATTGTTTAAGAGGTTAAATTATATCAAATAAAATTTGTGACTGTTCTTAACTAATTTAACCTCTTGAACAATTTTGAACAATAAAATCTTAAAAGCAACTTTAATTTTTCAGTTATTTCTATACAAACTTTTTAATCTGAAATATTTTTCTTTTTTAAATTCTCCAATATTTTCTTAAACACTTAAAATCTCATCTTTTTTTTTTTTTCAAAATTTTTTAAACGTAAATTGCTTAAGAACAATTACAAATTTTATTCTATATAAGCAATTTATGTTAAAAAGAAAAAAAATGTAAGAAATTTTGAAAAGTGTAATTAAAAAAAATAAAATATTTCAAAATTGTTTAAGAGGTTAAATTATATCAAATAAAATTTGTAACTGTTCTTAACTAATTTAACCTCTTGAACAATTTTGAACAATAAAATCTTAAAAGCAACTTTAATTATTCAGTTATTTCTATACAAACTTTTTAATCTGAAATATTTTTCTTTTTTAAATTCTCCAATATTTTCTTAAACACTTAAACTCATCTTTTTTTTTTTCCAAAATTTTTTAAACATAAATTGCTTAAGAACAATGACAAATTTTATTTTATATAAGCAATTTATGTAAAAAAAAAAAAAGTGATTAAAGTGCATTTAAAAAAAAAAGATGCAAAAAATATTTCTAAGAAAATATTAGAAAAATATATAGAAGAAAAAGCCTAAAAGGCTCAAAAGATGTTACAAATGTTTGCAGCTCTAACATATTGTTTCTATGTATGTGCAGATCTTGAAGCCAGCAGAGAAGAAGAAACCAAACTCGAGTCGCCCAGTTACTCCTCCCAGAAACATGGTCGCCAAACAGCCCAAGAAATGAGTGGCGCTTGATCCGGCTGGACTTGTATCATACGCTCTTCATGTGTCACACGTATCAGGAGTGGCTCTACGCCGGCTGCGTCTTTATTTCCATTGTTTGCGTTGTGTTTTCCCCGTTTACCGTCCCGAGCGGCCGCTCACATATTAGAGGGGAGCCTTTTAATTTCACTCGATTTCGGAGTCGAGCGGCTTTTTATTCCCACTTCAGGACGACGTATCAGTTCGACACGAGCTCCGCCCACCGTCATGGATTTTTAAATCGGCCCGTTTGCGATGATTTGTGCTCCCGATCGCTCGTTCAAACCACTGTGAACCAACCGGTCTGTTTTTACGCACCTGAAGCTTTTTTTGTATTTTGTTCTGGTGAACGTGCCATGAGGTTTTTGTGTTTTCACGATTGCGAACGAACGGATGTTGTGCGAGTGTGTCGATCAGGTGCTTCTTGAGTTTCTTTGCCTTGTTTTCTTCTTGGTGAGTTTTTGGCATGTTGATTTTGTCGATCTCTCAGACGGACGTTTCTGTTGCATGCATTAGTGTTAGAGGAATTATAGGACACAAGGCCTTGGCTTTCTCTCAGGGCATGCCACCTTCAGCATGTCTTCAGAATAATGTAGCTCCTCATCAGGTAAATCACGTCAGGAAAACCTTTTTCTTGTAATTTCTACAGTATTTCATATGAATTCTGTGTTGAACCCAAACTCACTGTAAATATTACAGGAAATGTTTTGTTCAGTCTTGGCAATAATTCACAGTTTTCCACACTATAAATAATTGTTATACTTGCAGAATAAATGGAAAGGGAGATGGAAACACCATTGCAGCGTTTGTTTCTTTGTCTTCTTTTCACAGATGCTTTGAATTTAAAGGTGGGTTTAATTCAAATAAAACTACATTTTGAAATTTTGAATTTTATTCCATGACTTAAGAAAAATGTTGTATTCTCAACAATACTTAAATTGTTCAAGAGGTTAAAAAAAATTATATAAAATAAGCAAATGTAAAATGGTCATTTTTTTGTAAAGAATTTGATTAAAAGAACTATTTTAGATTAAAAATGTTTTTATAGAAATAACAAAAAATCCATGCTTAAAGTCGAAATTATGACATACTTAAGTCATAATTACGAGATTAAAAAGTCTAAATTATGACTTAAACACATTGGTCACAGATACAATATTTAAAAACTTAGGTGCGCAAATATTTTCTAGTCTTTTTAATTCTAAATTTCTTTTGTTATATATATTAAGAAAATGTTTGAGACTTCTAATGATACTTAGATTTTTGTGAAAAGAATATTTGAGAACTTAAGAACATTTTTTTTAAAGTACATCTTTTAGGTTATATATATTCTTAAAAAAACTTTTTGAGGCCTTAAAGATGTATTTAAGAAAAATTTAAACAAAACAAGAACATTTAAGTTCTTAAATATTCTTTTTAAGTACATCTAAGTTCTCAAATTCTTTTATGTAATATTGTTTGAGACCTTAAAAGACATATTTAAGAAAAGTTAGAACTAAAAAAGAGAATTTTGAAGATTTACTTGACATTTAAGTTCTCAAATCTTAAGTTTTCAGATATTTTTTAAAGTACATCTTATAAGGTCTCAAATATTTTCTTTTTTTTATTAATTTCTGAAATCTTAAGGAAATATTTCTGAAAAGACATAAGAAAATTTTTGAACTAAAAAAGAAAATATCATTTGAAAGATGCACTTAAGATTTGAGAAGTAAAAGAAAATGTTTGATACCCGAAAATATATACTTGAGAATTAAAAAAAAAAGAGAATATTTGGGACCTGAAAAGACATATTTAAAATTTGTAAAAAAAAAAAAAAGTACATTTAAATGTTCAAAATTTTCTTAATATTTTTTTAAACATTCTTTTTTTTTAGATTAGAAAAATTTTATCTAAAAAAAGAATGTTTAAAAAAATATTAAGAAAATTTTGAAAATTTAAATGTACTTTTTAAAAATAAAATTTAAGTATGTCTTATAAGGTCTCAAATATTTTCTTAAACATTTTTTTGAATCCTCAAATCTTAAGAAAATATTTAGAAACTGAAAAGATGAGCTTAAGAAAATATGATAATTTGAAAGATGTACTTAAGTAAAGATTTGAGAACTAAAACAAAATGTTTGAGACCCAAAAAGACATACTTAAGAAAAGTTGAAACTAAAAAAGAAGAATTTGGAAGATTTACTTAAGAAAATATTTGAGTACTGTAAATAAAAAAATCTTTGTAATTTCACTCATTCTTTTAAAAAAAGATCTTCAGAAATGATTTAAAAACAAATGTTTGTGTATTTCATGACATTTTAACTTTTCACCATTTAATCAATGAACCTTAACGTTCCTTTCTTTGTTGAATATTTCAATGTAGAAACACATGGAATAAAAGGGAGTAAAATACAAGTCTGGTAATAAAACATTAAAGTTAAAATGACTGCAGTGAAGGAGCCATCAACATGGTGTTATTTCTTTATTATATAAACAAATACATTCTGTATTAAAATAAAACAAAATGATTGCAAAGATTTGATTCATAAACAGATCTGTGCAAATTAAGTACAATTCACAAACCCTTTATAGTTTCTCCAGCCCATTGGTTACAATGGATATGCATATACTGTAGTTTTCATGAAAAGGAAGGACAAGACTTAGATGCACTTAAGTACATTTAAGTTTTCAAATATTCTATTTTAGTTAAAATTTTTCTTAAGTACATTATGTTTTCAAATTCTTAAGAAAGTGTTTGAGACCTTAAAAGACGTACTTAAAAAAAAAAAAAAAATTTGAGAACTAAAAAGTTCATTTGAGTTTCCAATTTTTTTTTTGAAAGATTTACTTAAGATTTGAGAACTTAAATGTTAAGGTCATTTAAGTTTTCAAATAATTTGTTTTTAGTTCTGAAGGTATTAAATATTTTATTAACTTTAATTCTCAAAAACATTTTTTTCCTTTTTTTTAGTTAAAATATATTTAAAAGATTTACTTAAGAAAAGCTTGAAAACTTAACATTTAAGATCTCAAATCTTAAGTACATATTTTAAGGTTTTATATATTTTCTAAAAAAACATTAGTTCTCAAATCTTAAGAAAATATACTTAGGAAAAAAACGTACTTAAGAAAATTTTTAACTGAAAAAAATTTGAATTTGAAAGATTCATTTAAGAACATTTAAGTTTTCAAGGTTTTAGTACTTTTAAGGTCTCAAATATTTTCTTAAAAACATTTTTTTAAATTATAAAACCTTAAGAAAATTTTGAGGACCTGAAAAGATGAACTTTAGAAAAATATTAAACTAAAAAAAAAAAGAGAATTTTGAGAATTTGAGAACTAAAAAAATGTTAAGTATATCTAAGTTTAAATATTTTCTTTTTTTTTAGTTCTCAAGTTTTTCTTCAGCACATCTTTTAAGGTCTTAAATATTTTCTTTTTGAACGGTCTCTTCATCCATCCTTCTGTTTAATCATGTATTATCTGATGCACAACGAAAGACCATTTGATCGTCCAGCATGAAGTCACAGATTGAGATCAGCAAAACTGCATTATGAATAATGATTATTATATTAAATGCTCGTTCACATTAAACTGTAACAGCGCCTCTTTCTGTACTCAAATGAGACAAAAGCATTTCTATTGCAGTGAATATTTCACCATCAATCAAATGTCAAGCACTTAAAAGTCAGTTGCAAAATTGATAAATACAAATGAAAACTGGTTATGCATAATGACCGTCTTCACCAGATCCGTGTGGGACGAACAGCTTTGGAGCTCAAGCGTGTAAACAGTCGCAGGATCGTATAAAACAGGAGCTTGGGATCCGTGAGTTCGAGGTCTTGTTGATATTTTGCAGGAGAGGGAAAATAAATAGTCGTCTGTAAAGAAGGCAATGTGGTGATCCGCTCCACCAGACTGGAAAAGTGCTTGTGTGGTCCTGGAGGAAGCTAAACGTGATGAAGACCAAACCTCATAAAAGACGGCCTGTTTTTTTTTTTTTTTTGCATCAACTGAAATGTAAGATTTGGTGATATCTAGTGTGAATTTACATTTCTCTGATAAAAACTACATGCCTATAGGAAGATTTCACACAAAAATGAAGAATCTGTCATCATATTTCCAGCATGAGAAATTATTATATTTTCTAGAATTTAAAATTTTCAGTTCAGTCACCTCAAAAAAGTTAAGTCAACTTAAAATGTTAAGTTGTGAGTTACGTTACAGTGTATAGATCTTATACTGATAACATCACATTAGCAAATTAAAATTGTCTAAGTGGTGTTTTAATGAATTTATGCATATTGATCATTCAAAAAAGTTTAGGCAATTTAAAATGTTAAGTTGTACTAAGTGACAACTTAGATATTTGAGTTGATTCAACTTAAAAGTTGGATAAGTTACGCAGCTGCCATACAATTTTAAGTTTAAGAAACCAATCAACTCAAATATCTAAGTTGTCACTTAGTACAGCTTAACATTTCAAGTTGACTAGACTTATTTGAATTGACTGAACTTTTTATTTTAAGGCAGCAGGGTAACAAATTATTTCAGGTTCACTCAACAAATTGTTTTTACAGTGTATAGATCTTATACTGACTGTTTAACATCTAACTAGCCAATTAAAGTTGTCCAAGTGGCGTTTTAACAAATGAATAATTCATAATCTCATACTGATCATTCAAAAATAATTTACCTGGCTGCCTTAAAATTTTAAGTTCAGTCAACTCAAAAAAGTTTAGTCCAAATGTTTTCTTAAGTTGTACTAATTGACAACTTGATTGAGTTGATCTAACTTAAAACTCTAAGGCAGCTGTGTAACTTACCCAGCTTTTAAGTGTAACCAACTGTTAAGTCAGCTCAGATTTCTAAATTGTCACTTAGTACAAGTTTTTTTCCCACAGTGTATAGATTTAATTCATAACTCATCTCTTATTGATCATTCAAAAATAATTTACCTGGCTGCCTTAAGGTTCAGTCAATTTAAGTGACAACTTAGATATTTGAGTTGAGTTAGCAAAAAAATTGGTTTGTTAAACTTAAAAGCTGCCTTAAAATTAACAAACCAATTTTTAGTACAAACTAAACTTAATTCAATTGACTGAACTTAAACTTTTAAGGCAGTAGGGTAACAAATTATTTCAGGTTCACTCAACAAATTGTTTTTACAGTGTATAGATCTTATACTGACTGTTTAACATCTAACTAGCCAATTAAAGTTGTCTAAGTGGTGTTTTAATAAATTAATAATTAATAATACATCTAATATGGATCTTTAAAAAATAATTTACCTGGCTGCCTTAACATTTTAAATTCAACTCAAAAAAGTTTAGTCAACTTAAAATGTTAAGTTGTACTCAATGACATCTTAGATATTTGAGGTGACTTAAAAAATGTGGTTTGTTAAACTTAAAAGCTGCCTCAAAATTTTAAGTTCAGTCAACTTAAAATGTTAAGTTGTACTAAGTGACAACTTGGATATTTGAGTTGATTCAACTTAAAAACTGCCTTAAAATTTTAACAAAATTTTTTTGTTAAGTCAACTCAAATATCTAAGTTGTCTGAACTTCAAATTTTAAGGCAGCAGGGCAACAAATGATTTTAAGTTCACTCAACAAATGTTTTTTTTTCTTTTTTTTTGTCACAGTGTATAGATCTTATACTGATTATTTAACATCTCATTAGCCAATTAAAGTTGTCTAAGTGGTGTTTTAACAAATTAATAATTCATAATACATCTGATATGGATCTTTAAAAAATTATTTACCTGGCTGCCTTAACATTTTAAATTCAACTCAAAAAAGTTTAGTCAACTTAAAATGTTAAGTTGTACTAAGTGACAACTCAGATATTTGAGGTGACTTAAAAAATGTGGTTTGTTAAACTTAAAAGCTGCCTCAAAATTTTAAGTTCAGTCAACTCAAAAAAGTTTAAGTTGTACTGAGTGACAACTTGGATATTTGAGTTGATTAAAGTTAAAAACTGCCTTAAAATTTTAACAAACCAAATTTTTTTGTTAAGTCAACTCAAATATCTAAGTTGTCTGAACTTTAAATTTGAAGGCAGCAGGGCAACAAATGATTTTAAGTTCACTCAACAAATTGTTTTTTTTCTTTTTTGTCACAGTGTATACAGTAGATCTTATTCTGATTATTTAACATCTCATTAGCCAATTAAAGTTGTCTAAGTGGTGTTTTAACAAATTAATAATTCATAATTCATCTCATATTGATAATCTAAGGCCTCAAATTTACAGTTTACAAATCTGATTATGGTTCATAAACCAAGCACAGATTATCAGATGTTCAAAAACGGAATAAATGATGACAGAATTTTCATTTTGTGGCTTAACTAGTTGAAAGTGGTTAAATGGAGGATGCTGGTTTAAACAGCAGATGAAGGAAACCTCGTTCTCGTTTATTGCTGAAAAACTATTTCTCTACACTGTATGATTATGAAATATAATTATGAAACAAAACCAGCTACTAGTTAATATCCGAGTCTGTGCTGCTGTACTTTCTCATATCATTCCATTGAGGATTTATGAGTGTTCATATCATCAGAATTACTAGGTTTGACTAATAAAAGCATAAAAACTGTGAACCTCTTAATTACAAATTGGAAAAACTAAACCGTATAAAATAAACACCATCTCCTCCTTGACAAAACGAGTTTGAGTCGTGGTTTCATCTGATGATTTTTGTATGTCATGATTTTTGACAGTCGCTGTTGCGTAAAAGAGCAGCGGGAACATCCTGAGAAACATCTTCTTTTGTGTTCCTCAGAAGAACTTTGTCCTACGATGACAGGATGAGGATTTGTGTGGTTTTGCTGAGACGGTGACGGTCAGAGGGTTTTGTGAGGAAGATTTTGGAGTGAAATACTGTAATAAGAGTCACAAACGTCAGTTTTTGGTGAGCTCAGAGCGAGGTCTCGTTGGTGTGCGGTCGGGACGTCTCTTCTTCTAGAAGAGCGATGCGCTGTTTGAGCATCCGCACCTGCGTCTCGTGTCGCTCCACCATCGCCATCATCTGAGACTCCAGCTTCTTCAGCTTGTTCTGGTGCTTCTTCTTGGCTTTCTCATACGCCGCCACCAGATTACTGCAGGATACACACACAAACACACATTTCACATCAGAAAATCACAGAAAATGCGCTGAAATTAAGACTAAAATGGCACTTATCACCTGAATCAAATATTGCTAACTAACTGAAATAATTTTAATTTAAAATAATACTAATTTACTTCAAGTTTAAGTACTTAAATGAGTCTAAATCTAAATCTAAAATTAATATAAAGCCAAACATAAATGCTAAAAAAATAAATAAAAAAGACAAGTGCATAAAAAAAATAAATAAATAAATAATAATAATATTATATATATATATATATATATATATATATATATATATATATATATATATGAAATAAGTTGAAATTAAAACTATATATATATATATATATATATATATATATAAAAATTAAACAATAGTTTTGGCAACTAAAATAGACTAAAGTTCTAAAAAAATAAATAAATAAATAAATATGACAATCACAAGCTAAAATACAACAATTACTAAACCTGAAATTAAACTAAAAAAAAAATAAAAATTACAAAAGTAAATAAATCAAACTAAAATAGTAAAATATATTAATTTAAGAAACGATATAAAAAAAATTAAACAATAGTTTTGGCAACTAAAATAGACTAAAGTTCTAAAAAATAAATAAATAAATAATAAAAAAAGAATAAATATGGCAATCACAAGCTAAAATACTACAATTACTAAACCTGAAATTAAACTAAAAAAAAAAAAAAGAAAAAAAATTACAAAAGTAAATAAATCAAACTAAAATGTTAAAATATATTATTTTAAGAAACAATATAAAAAAAAATTAAACAATAGCTTGGCAACTAAAATACTAAAATAAATTGAAGTATTAAAACTAAAAAATGAAAGCTACATAGAAAAAAAAATCACATTAAAAATAAATATTAGGTGAAAATGTAAAAAAAATAATAGAAATAGAAACATCGTCTTGGCAACTAACTGAAATAAGTTAAAGCTAAAATACTAAAATGACTAAATATATATTAAAATATTAAAGCTAAACAGAAATATAAAAGAAAAAAGCATATTATAAATATTACACAAAATAAAATCTAAATATTAGGTGAAAAAAGGTAAATGTAAAAAGAGAAAAAACGTTACTAACTGATATAAGTTCAAGTAAAATTAAAACTAAAACTTCAAATTTGAAACTGTAATTAATTTTTTTTTAAGTATTTAAACCAAAGCTAAAAAAATTGAAAACTAAAAGTACAAAAAAAAAATTATAAATACTACAATAGCATATGTGACCCAGGAGCACAAAATCAGTCTTAAGTCGCTGGGGTATATTTGTAGCAATAGCCAAAAACACATTGTATGGGTCAAAATTATTGATTTTTCTTTTATGCCAAAAATCATTAGGAAATTCGGTAAAGATCATGTTCCAAAAAGATTTTTTGTAAAATTCCTACTATAAATATATCAAAATGTCATTTTTGATTAGTAATATGCATTGTTAAGAGCTTAATTTGAACAACTTTAAAGGTGATTTTCTCAGTATTTTGATTTTTTTGCACCCTCAGATTCCAGATTTTCAAATAGATGTATCTCGGCCAAATATTGTCCTAACCGAACAAACCATACATCAATAGAAAGCTTATTTATTGAGCTTGCATATGATGTATACATCTCAGTTTTGTAAAATTTAACCTTATGACTGGTTTTGTGGTCCAGGGTCACATATAAATAACACCAAATCAACCCTGGTTTCAAACATTCAGCAGCAATTAGAGCACATTTTTATTCATTTGCAATTTCAGCACACAGTGATGCTTCGCTGGCACCAGCAGGAGGCGCTGAAATACTGCGCAAACCTCCAGAGCTCCACTGAATCCTGTCATGATGATGTGTGTGTGTGTTTGGTACCTGTTTGCTCGTTTAAGGTCGTTAACGAACTCCGCCGACTGCTGATGTCTGACTTCACTGCTCTTAGTGAGTCTTTCTAACGCCGCCACCAACTCCTGAACACGACCCTTCAGCTTCTTCTCTCTGCAACACACACACACTTGTGTCACAAATACATGGAGAGTTTCCATGTCTTTTTGCTGTCAAATCTCGACTGATTTGTATCAAGTAAAAGTCGGAATAACTGCAGTAATATTTCCAGATGAACACTTACAGGACTGAAGCAGCTTGGCTTTACTTGATTCTCCATCAATCATTTTTTTAGCCTCAAATCTGATCATCAGGATCTTTTGAGGAACATTTATTTGTTGATCTCTCAATCATCATCGAATTGCATTGCAATATATGTTTGGATCATTTCAATCTCATATTATTGGAGCTATAGAGTGACCATTTTATATCAGTATCTGCTCTACTGTTATAAAGATCTCATTGATTTACATTATAAGCAGCAGAATTCATCATAAATATCAGCATCTGCACCAAATGCTCAGTTTGAGTCTCTGAGTAAAAGACAGCTGTTTTTTCTTCATATTCTCACTATATCAGAGACATAAAAGCTTAATGGATAAAATATGATACTCGACAAAAAAAAATATATCTACATAAGCATTATGTATATCATTTCCGCCGCTGAATAAAAAATAAAAAAGTTAATTGCGACCTTTTATCTCATAATTCTCACTTTTTTTTCCTCGCAATTTCGAGTTTTTATCTCGCAATGACTTTTTTTCTCAGAACTGTGAGATATAAACACACAACTGCAAGTTACAAAGTCAGAATTGCAGGATATAAACACACAATTATGACTTTTTTCTCAGAACTGAGATATAAATGCACAATTGCGAATTATAAAGTCAGAATAGCGGGATATAAAGTTACAAATGTGAAATATAAACTCACAATTGCATTTTTTTTTTCTCTCAGAACTGATATAAACGCACAATTGCAAGTTACAAAGTCAGAATTGCAGGATATAAACGCAGTTGCAAGAAATAAAGACAGAAATGTGAGATTTAAAGTCAGAAATGTGAAATATAAACTCACAGTTTGGACTTTTTTTTCTTGAAATTGTAAGTTTGTATCTCGCAATACAGATTTTTTTTTCTCAGAACTGATGTAAACAACAAGACAAACTCACAATTCTGACTTCTTGCAATTTGGAGTTTACATCTCACAATTATTACTTTTTTTTTTCTCGAAATTGCGTGTTTGTATCTCGCAATTCTGATTTTTTTCTTAGAACTTATGTAAACGCACAATTGCGAGTTATAAAGTCAGAATTGCGGAATATAAACTGTGCCTTTTTTTCTCGCAATTGTGAGTTTATATCTCACAATTCTGAGTAAAAACGTCAAAATAACTGCAATAATGTTTTTTTTTAAATGTTTTATTCAGTTTATTATCAGTGACTGACCTCCTGAGGGCACCGGTGAGCTCCACCGCGAGGTCGCTGTCGTTCAGACTCCTCAGATCAGACAGACTGATCGCTGGAGAATCTCCAGACTCCTGCAGAAATCACATATTGCAGATTTATGTATCTTGTGTTTCTCATTTACCCAAAATTATGCCTAAACGGCTCATATCATAGAACATCCTTTTCTCCTTTCAAATGTGCATCAAATCTGTTTTTGTGTGTAACACACTGCAACTTTCAGAGCTTATATATATATATATAAAATTTCAATAAAAATATATAATTTAATTAAAAATAAATTAAAATAAAAACACTAGTTCAGTAAAAAAAAACCTGACAAATACAAAAAAATATATAAGAAAAAAAAATAAAACACTAAAAATACAAAATATTGATATTGAATAAAAGAATTAAATATTGAATACATAAAATTCTATTTTTGAAAAAAAAAAACCTAAATAAAAAAACAGTAGTTCAGTAAAAAAAACCTGACAAATACAAAAAATATATAATTTAAAAATATAAAACACTAAAAATACAAAATATTGATATTGAATAAAATAATTAAATATTGAATAAATAAAAATATATTTTTTAAAATAAAAAATAAAATAAAAAATAAATTAAAAGAAAAAACAGTAGTTCAGTAAAAAAACTCATAAATACAAAAAAAAATTACAAATATGAAAACTATAAAACACTAAAAATACAAAATATTGATATTGAATAAAATAATTAAATATTAATGAAAAAAAAAAAAAAAAACTAGGTTCAGTAAAAAAGAAAATGACAAATAGAAAAAAATATATAATTTAAAAATATGAAAACTATAAAACACTAAAAATACAAAATATTGATATTGAATAAAAGAATTAAATATTGAATACATAAAATTCTATTTTTGAAAAAAAAAAAACCTAAATAAAAAAACAGTAGTTCAGTAAAAAAAACCTGACAAATACAAAAAATATATAATTTAAAAATATAAAACACTAAAAATACAAAATATTGATATTGAATAAAATAATTAAATATTGAATAAATAAAAATATATTTTTTAAAATAAAAAATAAAATAAAAAATAAATTAAAAGAAAAAACAGTAGTTCAGTAAAAAAACTCATAAATACAAAAAAAAATTACAAATATGAAAACTATAAAACACTAAAAATACAAAATATTGATATTGAATAAAATAATTAAATATTAATGAAAAAAAAAAAAAAAAAAACTAGGTTCAGTAAAAAAGAAAATGACAAATAGAAAAAAATATATAATTTAAAAATATGAAAACTATAAAACACTAAAAATACAAAATTTTGATATTGAATGAATAAAAATATATTTTTAAAAATAAAAACTTATCTGATATTTTATTTGAAATAAACAGTAGTTCAGTAAAAAAACCCCCGAAAAATACAATAAAAATATATAATTTAATTAAAAAATATGAAAATATCAAAACTCTTAATGATAATAAAATAACACTGGCTTTGCATCACAGGAATAATCATATTATTTCATAATTATTGAATGGCAGTGTGTGCAATAAAGTTAAATCTTTTGATTTTAAATAATACTTCCTTAAAATGTCCACTAAAAATACTTGATATCCATTGACAGGACTGCAAGTATGTCTTTCAAAAATTCCACTAGTGAAAATGTATTGGCATTTTGGTGCTTCCATTTAGGTTTTTTTATGGAATATCCTCACATTTGCACATGAATCTGTGACAGACAGCTGTCAGTATGTTGTATTGTAAGTACAGCACCTTGCCGCTCTTGTCTTTGGCTCCAGCGCTGCTGCCGGTGGAGTTGAGTGATCTGCGTCTCTGTTCCTGATGTTCCTCCACCTCAGACTTGAGATGCTCGATGTGAACCAGATAGGCCTGTTCCTGAGCCTCCCGCGTGCTCAGCTTCAGCTCCAGAGCTTTCTTCTCCTTCTCTAACAGATACAGCTGAGCCTTCAGCTCCGCCATCTCCTCCTGAAAACACACACAGATATATGTGACCTACTACAGCTTCATACGCACAACACATCCTGACGCGTCACAAACACACACTTACCAAACCCTGAATGCGTGTTTAATGAAAATGAAGAACCGCCTGAACGCTATGAGGGGTTTAGTGCATTTCCATCATATTATATTGACTAATAATCTATATAAACATGTGAAAAACTTAATTGCATTTACCATATACTAAATCATAAAAATGCTAAATTTAACTGAATCATTTTATAGTTTTAATAAAAAGGAAAAAAAATCTAAATGAAAGCACTAATTAAAATATTACTAGGAATATGGAATAAAGCATAAAAAATAAATGTATAAAAATAAAATTGTATAAAACACCTCCTAAAATACATTTTTTTTTCATTTTTAAAAATGAAATGTGATCAATATTAAATATTTTTTAAATAACATTTAGATAATTTAAAAATAAAAAACTACATGTGTTAAAATATTAATAATAGTATAATAAAAATAAGTTAATAAAAAAGATTTTAAAATGATAAAAACACTAAACATTTTAAGCATTTATTTGAAAGAGATTACATTAAATAGTTTTAACATGACAAAAGATAGAATTATGAAAAATATTACTAATAGTACAATAAAAAATAAATTAAAATAAACTAATTAAAAAAGGTTTTAAAATAATTACAAAAATATGAAACATTATTTGAAACAGATTAAATCAAATATTTTTCAAAAGACAAAGATTATAGAATTATGAAAATGATTTAAAAAATCGAATAAATTAAAATAAAATAAATAAAAACAAAACACTACAAAATATTGATACTGAATATTACAAAAATAAAAACTTTACAAATTAAAAAATTTAATATAATGTCTGATTCTACAATAATTTTACAATAATAAAAATATGCATACTAAAAAATACAAAATATTTATTCGAAATAAAGTTAAAATAAAGATTATTTATAAATAAAAACTGTACAAATTAAAAAATAACATGATATTGTATTTGAAATAAATTAAAACAAATAAAACCAATCAAAACCGTAAATTTAATAAATCTAATAAATCTAATAAAAATAAATCTAAAAATTCTACAATAACATTTACTAAGAAATACAAAATATTAATTATAAATAAATTAAAATATTATTTAATAATAAAAAACACTAAAATATGATATAAACAATCAAAATAAATAAATTCTACAATCATTTTACAACAATAAAAATAAAATGCTTACTAAATAAGATTGAATAAATATAAAATTATTACTAAAAAAAGATGGAATATTTATATTTAAAATAAATAAAAATAAAATAATTACTAAAAAAAGGAAACTGTATCTGTATTTTCAGAGCCAAAGTTTCAGCCACATTCTATTGGATGTGAATCACACAGTGACTTTTTTTAAAAAAAATTTAAAATTATTGTAGAATTTTTAGATTCTTTTATTTTGATTGTTTTTGTTTTTATTTTATTAAAAATTTAATATTATATTTTAGGTTTTTTTAATAGTCTTATTTTTTAATCGTTATTTTAATTTATTTCTAAGAAATATTTTGTATTTTTTTAGTAAGTGTTTTATTTTTATTATTGTAAAATGATTTTAGAATTTTTAGATGGTTTTATTTTTATTGTTTTTATTTGTTTTCATTTTATTACAAATAAAATATCACATTTTAGTGTTTTTTTAATAGTTTTTATTTTTAAATAGTTATTTTAATTCATTTTGAATAAATATTTTGTATTTGTTTAGTAAGTGTTTTTTATGGTACAATTATTGTAGTTGAATTTTTAGATGGTTTTATTTTTATTAGTTTTTTATTTATTTCAAATAAAATATCATATTTTAGTGTTTTTTAATATTTTTATTTTTAAATATTTTTTTATTTAAAATTATTTCTAATAAATATTTTGTATTTGTTTAGTACGTGTTTTTTATTGTGAAATTATTGTAGAATTTTTATTTTTATTAGTTTTTATTTTAATTTATTTCAAATACAATATATTTTAGTGTTTTTAAATTGTTTCTATTTTTAACTTTGTATTTTTATTTATTTCTAATAAATATTTTGTATTTGTTTAGTGTTTTATTTTCATTATTGTAAAATTATTGTAGAATGTTTAGATTCTTTTATTTTGATTGTTTTTGTTTTTATTTTATTAAAAATTTAATATTATATTTTAGTTTTTTTTTAATAGTCTTATTTTTAAATATTTATTTTAATTTATTTCTAAGAAATATTTTGTATTTTTTTTTTGTAAGTATTTTATTTTTGTATCTGTATTTTCAGAGCCAAAGTTTCAGCCACATTCTATTAGATGTGAATCACACAGTGACTTTCTGAAGGTCATTTATTCCTCAAGTCTTTCAGACTGATCTGGTGTCAGTGTTTCTGTAGCAATGTCAGCTGACAGAGTCGATCATATCTAAATCATCTCTCAGTGTCCGATCAGATCTCACATTTCAAACGCGCCGCTCATCTGAATGCCAAAGCTGAAGGTCACTGACGGATCAAACACGAGAAATCAGAGCTGATGGAGAACCACAGCCGACCAAACAGACAGAAAGACACTCTGAGAGAGTCAAACATGGACAAACGGCTTCAGTATCATCATCTAGAAACTAGTGTTGCACGATATACCCATCAAAATCAAAGTTCAGTTTAACTTGACAGAAATATTACTTCATGTAATGATAACACTACTACTAATAATACAAATATTAAAACAATATTGACCAGAAAAAATATTTACTAGAATTTATTTAAAATTGTAAATACACATGATGAATAATTCTTTATAAAATTCAATTTATCTTTATAAAGTAATTAGACACGCTTTCGATTATCAAAATTTAATGAAACTATTAAAATGGAATGCAGAAAATGAACGGAAAACAGATTAAAAGTAAAACTGAATTTGAGAAAAATAATAAAACGTATTTTATAGGCCTTAAAATGTCAATTTTATATTATAATATTAAATATTTATTATATTGTTCTTATTTTTATTTGCTTTTATTTTAATTTATTTCAAATAAAATATATTTTAGTGTTTTTAAATAGTTTCTATTTTTAACTTTGTATTTTAATTTATTTCTAATAAATATTTCGTATTTGTTTAGTGTTTTATTCTCATTATTGTAAAATTATTGTAGAATTTTAAGATTCTTTTATTTTGATTGTTTTTGTTTTTATTTTATTACAAATTAAATATTATATTTTAGTGTTTTTTAATAGTTTTTATTTTTTAATAGTTATTTTAATTTATTTTGAATAAATATTTTGTATTTGTTTAGTAAGTGTTTTTTATGGTACAATTATTGTAGAATTTTTTTATTTTATTTTTATTAGTTTTTTATTTATTTCAAATAAAATATCATTTTAGTGTTTTTTAATATTTTTATTTTTAAATATTTTTATTTTAAATTATTTCTAATAAATATTTTGTATTTGTTTAGTACGTGTTTTTTTATTGTGAAATTATTGTAGAATTTTTAGATGGTTTTATTTTGATTGTTTTTGTTTTAATTTATTTCAAATAAAATATATTTTAGTGTTTTTAAATAGTTTCTATTTTTAACTTTGTATTTTAATTTATTTCTAATAAATATTTCGTATTTGTTTAGTGTTTTATTCTCATTATTGTAAAATTATTGTAGAATTTTAAGATTCTTTTATTTTGATTGTTTTTGTTTTTATTTTATTACAAATTAAATGTTATATTTTAGTGTTTTTTAATAGTTTTTATTTTTTAATAGTTATTTTAATTTATTTTGAATAAATATTTTGTATTTGTTTAGTAAGTGTTTTTTATGGTACAATTATTGTAGAATTTTTTTATTTTATTTTTATTAGTTTTTTATTTATTTCAAATAAAATATCATATTTTAGTGTTTTTTAATATTTTTATTTTTAAATATTTTTTTTTTAAATTATTTCTAATAAATATTTTGTATTTGTTTAGTACGTGTTTTTTATTGTGAAATTATTGTAGAATTTTTAGATGGTTTTATTTTGATTGTTTTTGTTTTAATTTATTTCAAATAAAATATATTTTAGTGTTTTTAAATAGTTTCTATTTTTAACTTTGTATTTTAATTTCTTTCTAATAAATATTTCGTATTTGTTTAGTGTTTTATTTTCATTATTGTAAAATTATTGTAGAATTTTACAATTCTTTTATTTTGATTGTTTTTGTTTTTATTTTATTACAAATTAAATATTATATTTTAGTGTTTTTTAATAGTTTTTGTTTTGAAATAGTTATTTTAATTTATTTTGAATAAATATTTTGTATTTGTTTAGTAAGTGTTTTTTATGGTACAATTATTGTAGAATTTTTTTATTTTATTTTTATTAGTTTTTTATTTATTTCAAATAAAATATCATATTTTAGTGTTTTTTAATATTTTTATTTTTAAATATTTTTTTTTAAATTATTTCTAATAAATATTTTGTATTTGTTTAGTACGTGTTTTTTATTGTGAAATTATTGTAGAATTTTTAGATGGTTTTATTTTGATTGTTTTTGTTTTAATTTATTTCAAATAAAATATCATACTTAAGTGTTTTTTAATTGTTCTTATTTTTAAATAATTGTTATTTTTTAATTTTTATATTGTGTTATTTTTGTATCAGTAGATGAATTCTGTGGTACCTTCATGGCCATGAGCTCCTGCATGAGGACGGCGTTCTCCAGGTCGAGTCTCTGCGAGTCGCCGCGTGGTTTAACGTCGTAACTGAGCGGGTCGATGTGAACGCTCTCCAGCTCCAGCATGGTCAGTTTGACGGCCGCCCGATCGTTCTTCAGCTGCTGAACGTAGTCCTTCAGACGCTGCTCGTCGTCTTTCGAGAAATCCGTGTCACAGCTGCTGGCCGTGGAGCTGGTGGTGCTAAAACACAAAACACATTTACTCATACACACATATTAAACTTCAAATTTAGTCACACACACTCACTCAGGGCTCAAAATTCGTTTTTGTGTGTATTGAGTCTATATTACAATTACATTAAAAGAAAAATGTTACCGCTTTACCCATAAAATTCGTTTTCATTTTTTTTATTACCAACCATGAAACTGTATTTGGGAAATATTTTTCCTAAAATCTAAAATTATTGTTACTATTATTATTATTATTATTATTATTATTATTATTATTAATAAATGCCATGGAATACGCCTATAATATTAAAATAAAAAATAACTTTATTAGAAAACAATACATTTATTATACAAATAATTTATATTACTTAGTTATTATTATATTATTTGTACAATACATTTCTATAATTAAGTTTTATTAGGGGAAATTATTATTATAATTTATTATTTTTAAGAATAATAATTATTACTTTTTATAGTAAATGTTAATTTTTATGTTAAGATTTTTTTTTTATAATAACGAGGATTTCGATAACAATGAGAGTAACAGTTATTACAAAAAATAATATGTATTTACAAATAATTTATAAAAACAAATACAATGACAATATTATGAACAATATTAAATATTTTAGATAATAAAAAAACACTAAAAATAGTAAACATTTATTTGAAACGGATTAATGTAAAAAAATCTACATGTATTAATAATAGTTTAACAAAAATAAATGAAAGTAATTTAATCGCTTAAAAAGGTTTTACATTTAAAGGTTTTAAAATAAAACAATATTAAAAATCTATTTGAAACTGATTAAATTAAATCATTTTAAAGTAACAAAAATCATAGAATTATGAAAATATGAAAAAATTAATAATATTAAAAATCTTCATGTGTTAAAAATATAACACAAAATACATTCACGTAAATAAAATAGTTTTTTGAAATAATAAAAATAAAACACTAAAAAATACAAATGATTGATATTAAATAAGAAAAAAATAAAGAAAAATATTAAATAAGTTAAAATAATTTTTTTAAATTTCATTTTAGTTGAGTATTACTGTTATAATTTTTATACGTTTTATAATTACTTTTAAATATATTTTTTTAATTAATCCTTATAATCATTTTACCAATAATACGAGTAATTATTATTATTAATTGTTTTATACCATATTTTATAATTATTTTTGATAATAATTATTAATTATATTTACAAGAAATGTTAGGAATTATTTAAAGAACAATAAGAGTAATTAATAATTTAATTAAAAAGGAGTTAATTATTTTACTATATATTATGATTTTTCATAATTATACGTTTAAAATTATTTAAAATTAACAAGAGCTGTTGTTATATTACTGTTATCATTTTTATACGTTTTTATAACTTCTATAAAATTACTTTAACAATATTTTTTATAACGAATGTTTAGAATTTTACTAATAATACGATTATTTTATACAATATTTCATAATTATTTAAAGTAATAGTCATTTTACCAATAATACGAGTAATTATTATTATTAATTATTGTACACCATATTTTATAATTATTTTTGATAATAATTATTAATTATATTTACAAGAAATGTTAGGAATTATTTAAAGAACAATAAGAGTAATTAATAACTTAATAAAAAAGGAGTTAATTATTTTACTATATATTATGATTTTTGATAATTATTTATACATTTAAAATTATTTAAAATTAACAAGAGCTGTTGTTATATTATTACTGTTATCATTTTTATACGTTTTTATAACTTCTATAAAATTGCTTTTACAATATTTTTTATAACAAATGTTTAGAATTTCACTAATAATACGATTATTTATTTTATACAATATTTCAATTATTTAAAGTAATAATCATTTTACCAAAAATACGAGTAATTATTATTATTAATTATTTTATACTATATTTTATAATTATTTTTGATAATAATTATTAATTATATTTACAAGAAATGTTAGGAATTATTTAAAGAACAATAAGAGTAATTAATAATTTAATAAAAAAGTTAATTATTTTACTATATATTATGATTTTTGATAATTATTTATACATTTAAAATTATTTAAAATTAACGAGAGCTGTTATATTATTACTGTTATCATTTTTATACGTTTTTATAACTTCTATAAAATTGCTTTTACAATATTTTTTATAACTAATGTTTAGATTTTTACTAATAATACGACTATTTATTTTATACAATATTTCATAATTATTTAAAGTAATAGTCATTTTACCAATAATACGAGTAATTATTATTATTAATTATTTTATACTATATTTTATAATTATTTTTGATAATAATTATTAATTATATTTACAAGAAATGTTAGGAATTATTTAAAGAACAATAAGAGTAATTAATAACTTAATTAAAAAGGAGTTAATTATTTTACTATATAGTATGATTTTTCATAATTATTTATACATTTAAAATTATTTAAAATTAACAAGAGCTGTTGTTATATTATTACTGTTATCATTTTTATACGTTTTTATAACTTCTATAAAATTGCTTTTACAATATTTTTTATAACTAATGTTTAGATTTTTACTAATAATACGACTATTTATTTTATACAATATTTCATAATTATTTAAAGTAATAGTCATTTTACCAATAATACGAGTAATTATTATTATTAATTATTTTATACTATATTTTATAATTATTTTTGATAATAATTATTAATTATATTTACAAGAAATGTTAGGAATTATTTAAAGAACAATAAGAGTAATTAATAACTTAATAAAAAAGGAGTTAATTATTTTACTATATATTATGATTTTTGATAATTATTTATACATTTAAAATTATTTAAAATTAACAAGAGCTGTTGTTATATTATTACTGTTATCATTTTTATACGTTTTTATAACTTCTATAAAATTGCTTTTACAATATTTTTTATAACAAATGTTTAGAATTTCACTAATAATACGATTATTTATTTTATACAATATTTCATAATTATTTAAAGTAATTACGATTAATTTGTACAATATATACAATATTTACTATATACTATAAAAAATTATTTTTACATTTTACTTTTTTTGAATTAATAAGCTATTATTATTATTATTATTATTTTTTATATATATATATATATATATATATATTATATATATTATTTTTTTTTATTACTCACGATTGTGAGGAATTGCTGTTAATGCGACGCCGCCCAGACTCTGTGACTCCAGCGGTTTAATAATCGTCAGTGTGAACGAGATTGAACACAATCACAATGAAGCGTGAAAACGCCTTTTAATGAATCTCCCTCCCTCAATTAACATGGCCCATAATTACAACGACAATCACAATTATCTCCATCTGCACAGAAACACTTCTGACACACACACACACACACACACACACACACACACACACACACACACACACACACACACACACTCTTATAATCTTGAGGTGTGTCAGTCATTATAAAGTGTGATCCGTGCGTCTCATTTGGTCCTCGAGAAGCAGAACAATCACAGGTCTAACACTGATCAACATCAACAGAGATATTCATAATCATTTACACACTTGAATGAGCAGGACCAGATTACCGCGGTAAAACAATGACAACTGGGAATTCAACATCATCTCATTAAAACTCAATAAGAGCATCAGAATAAATCTGAAGACTGGAGAACAGGAGTAAACGCAGAAGATCAGCTCCGTTTCTCCTCATCTGTCAGCGCACAGTGAGAGACAGCGGTTTAGAGAAACAATGTAACACCGAATGGAGGAGAAACGGGAAAAAAATCAATGTCTGGTTATTTGAGAAGCAGCAATGAGCCTGAAATCCCATCCGTTCACTGCAGGATCATCATCCACAACAACCTCCACAAAAACACAGCGATCAGAACACAAGCCAGATTCACCGATACTGCCATCATCAATAAAAGCTTTAATATTAGTAAAAAAAAAATTATATAAATATATTTTTTGAGCTAATATTAAAGGTTTATAAATTTTTTTTCTTAGCAGTCAAAAGGTTTTAGACCGAAAAATGATTGTTTTTTTAAAGAAGAAAATATTAAATGTATTATACAAATGATTTCTATTATTTAGTTATTATATTATTTGTATAATACATTTCTATAATTAAGTTTTATTATAATTTATTCTTTTTAAGAATAATAATTATGACTTTTTATAGAAAATGTTCATTTTTATGTAATTTTTTTTATAACGATGATTATAACAATAAGAGTAATTGCTATTACAAAAAATTATTAAATGTATTTTATAAATAATTTTAACAACATCCATACAATTACAATATTACATAGTTTTTAAATAATGTTTAGATAATTTAAAGATAAAAAACATCAAAAATAGTAAACATTTAAATGTAAAAAAATCTTCTATAAAGTATTAATAATAGTATAACAAAAATAAATTTTAAAATTCAGATTAAATTAAATAGTTTTAAAATGAGAAAAATCATAGAATTATGAAAATATTAAAAAAATTAATAATATTAAAAATCTTCATGTA
>NC_133365.1:54431964-54481964 GCF_049309525.1 Garra rufa
TTAATCTTTTAGTTTAGTTTTTATTGTTAATCAAATGATTATGCATATTAAATCATATATATATATATATATAGGGTGTATAGTTACTTTAATTATTATTTATTACTTTAAACATTTATTATTAATAATATTCATAAGAAATCATATATTATTTACATGTAAAACATGATGTTTAGTGTGTTTTATTTTTGTTTGTTTTTTAAATTAATATACATTGATATAGTTTAAATATCTTTTATATAATATATTTTAAATGTATTTAATAGTATTATTTTTATTATTAAATAATATATATTTATATAAAATATAAGAATTATTATAATATAATAAAATAATGAATATAAAAATATTTTGTGTTTTTGTTTTATTGTTAATATTTAATTTTTAAGTGTTAAGTGTTTTTATTGTCATGTTAAATTGTTATAGCTTTAAACATGATTAATAATATTCATAGTAAGTCTTGTTATTTATATAAAATATACATTAAATAATATATAATATTATTGCCTTATTTTTATAATTTTAAATATTTAAAATTATTTATAATATTTAATATTAATATTAAATAATATATATTTATATAAAACATATAATAATACTTATAATATATTACAATAATTATTATAGTAATATAATATATTCAAATAGTAATGACAATAATGTTAATAAGAATTTGATCTTTAGTGTTTTATTTGTTTTTATTGTTAATATTCAAATTATTTATATTCATGTTAAATTATATGTATACATATAGGAAATGTTTTTTATGTTTATTTTAAATTATGTATTACTTTAAACATTTATTAATATTCATAATAAATCATATATTATTTATATGAAAGTTCTGATCATTTTAATTCTTTGTTGTATTTTTGTTGCATTTATTTTGAAGTTAATAATATATACATTATAATTTTTTATAATTCTTAAATATTTTAATAAATTTAAAATGTTTTATGTAATATATTTAATATATTAAATTAATATTAAATAATGTTTTATAATTATTTAATATTTAATTATTTGGATTAAATAATATGTAATATTATTGTCTTGTTTTATATATAATTTCTAAATATAAAAAAAAACTTTTTTTATGAATTAATTTTCAGCTTTTTAATATCTCATGAACCCCAGTCTAGGAAACCCTACTGTATGTAAATGTAAATCACCACAATCTTACATCCTGGTAATTATATTGTTATTTATATCACAGTAACTGTATATGTCACAATATTTCTGCTTTTTTTTTTTGTTGGCAAATCAGTGGTAAAATGATTAATGTATTAACCATTTCAAATGTCTATATTTGGATAATCCTGTTAAATACTGTGTACGGCATGTACCGTCCTCCCACCCAGCCCTAACTTTGAGTATCCAGCAAAACAAGCTTCAGAGTCCAGAGCTGCAGAACTGTGTGCCAGTTGCTCAAAACACGGGGTAAAAATAGAAATGCTGGGCAGTAACAGGCCGTCGTGGTGCACAGGCCAGCCTTCGACTATTCCCTGGAGTTCCAGCGTAATAAAAACGAGATCGATGCGAAAACTGCGAACATTGCGAGCAGGAAGACGTTGAATAAGAGGAGAAATGGGACTGCGGGAAGATCCGCGTGCTTTCGGGAGAGGCTGCTTTACACATTAGGGATGAATCCTGTAGGTCACTTTGATCCTTTGCAAGTAGGGCACGTCTGCAGACAGGAAGACGAACCTAACTTACTTCCCTTCCCTGTGTTAATGGATCACAGAAAGGCCATTAGAAACACAATGTTTATTTGCATAATGCCAGAGTTTTCCATGCAAGCTCAAGAAGTGTCTAAATTACTACAGGGTCTGGATTTGCAACACTTGTGACTGATTACTCAACTAACCAGATATTTACATGAAAGATGACGTCTGCTGGTCATTTAATTGTTGGCTTGCGCTGATAAATTGTCCACATCTTTGATTTATTCCACAGCTGTAGACAGAACTATGTACCTTGGTAGTTACTGTAACTAAATTATGAAAATATTAGATTATTATTAGAAAAATATTAAATTAAAAAGTGCTTATGCCTTAATTTGATTACCTCAAAAAAATACAAATTGGCTGCTTTTTTGTATTTAGTCCTGAAAAATTATAACACAGAATTTCTGAATTAAATAATTTCATATGGCCCTATTATTGTAGACATTTTAAGAAGTTATTAAATTGTTAAAGTTTTTTTAATTCGGTTGATTAGGCATGCTTTTTGATAATTTAATTATTTAAATTAAAAGCCATTAAAAAGGAATTATTAACCCAAAATTAAGAATTTAAATAGAGAGCCCTAACATTTTTGTTGAGCTTTTAATACCAATTGTATGAGTTTCATGATTTCAGTGAATGCTTTTTGATTTACCAAAATTAATTAAAATGTAAAAAAAAAAAAAAAAAAAAACATTTGGGGGGAAAAAGAGAATTTGTGGATTTTTTTTTTTTTTCAAATGGTTTGAAATAAAAAAAAGTTAACTGAAATAAAATGATAAAATACCTTAAACTTTTTTCAGTTACCAAGGCAATATTTTCCATTTTATTTAGGTTAAGTACTAAAATAATTTATACTAAAAATACTAAAATTTATATAAATAAAAATGAAAATTGAAAATATAAAACTAAATGCAAAAAAATAATAACATGTATAACAATATAATAGAAAGTAAGTTAAAATGTAAAGAAAAAAAGCTTTTTTACAAAAGCTAAGTTTCCCATTTTTTTAAAGTTAAGTACTAAAATAAATTAAACTAAAACTAATATTATAAAAGAAGATATAACAAAATTAATATGTAACAAACTTAAATGAAAATGAAAAATATAAAAAATAATGCAAATTATTTAAAATGAAAGAAGTTAACTAAAATAAAAAATAAAAAAAAACTTAAACTTATTTCAGTTATTTACAAAGACAACATTTCCCTATTTTTATTTAGTTTAATTTATTAGGTACTAAAATAAATGAAACTAAAATAGAATGTATATAAAATAAGATTAGATTAAGATTAAGATGAAGACAAATAAAACTGTAACTAAAATGAAAAGGAAAATATAAAAACAAATGCAAAATATATAATAAAATGTATAGCAATATATAATAAAATATAAATTAAAATGGATTTTGGGCATTTTTTTTTTTTTCAAATGATTTTAAATAAAAGAAGTTAACTAAAATGAAAATATAAAAAAAAACCTAAACTTATTGCAATTAAAATAAAATATAACAAATTAATGTATAACAAAATTAATAAAAATAAAGCTAACTAAAATTAAAATGAAAATTAAAAATATTAAAATGAATGCAAAATATATTATAAAATGTATAACAATATATAATAAAATTTGAATTAAAATGTAAAAAAAAAAAAAATAGAAAAAATTGAAATTATTTGAAATAAAAGTTAACTTAAATAAAAATGTTAAAAACCCCTTAAACTTAATGCAGTTAGTTACCAGAACAGCAAATTGAGTACTAAAATAAATCAAACTAAAACTGAAATAGAAATGAATGTATATGAAATAAGAGATAACAAAATTAATAAAAAAAAGAACTAAAATTAAATAGATAACATACAAAAAATTCAAAATATATAATAAAATGTTTAACAATATATAATAGAAACTAATAGCATATCAGTGATACTATAATAACTCTGCTTTTATCACACTTGCATAACTTATTTGTGAGCATTTATTGCTCTCTATTAGCCCTGGGTGATAAAACAGTATCAATATTTATTGATGGTACACCTTCATCGATAATGATAAAAGAAATGTTCGTTATAGCGCATGATAGTTTCACTCTCAATAATCATTGCTATGATTGACAGTAAAAACCAGACGAAACATCTGACAAGCTGATGTCAAAAAAAGAGTTGTGCATTAAATGATTCAGAGTAACAAAACTACAGCAGTAACAAGTTTGTGTTGGTTAAATATAGGCTATTCGATAGCTTCTACAGTTCAAGATAAAGCTTAAAAGTGGTAGTTATTAAATTATATTAAATATTTCAAATTCATATTGAGTGCATTATTTAATTCTTATACCATTAATTAACTTATTTAATTTGTAGTGAACTATATATAAGTATTTAAATAATTCATTCTTATTGGCTGTTTGTGTCTGACCTTTTTTAGTAATTTTAATACTATATACTTCAGTGCGGTAAAAGTACTACAGTTTATTATACTAGTAATTTTACTATGAAAAAACTAGGTAGTTGAAATGGCAGCTGCAGCCAATGATTGATCCTCTGCTGCCATCTTCTGGTTATTTGAGTCATTTCATGTCGTTTTCATCTTAAAAAGACGTTTTTTTGAAAATAATTCGTCTTTATAATGAAAAGTGAATTTTTGAAGTGATTTGTATTGCACAGCTGTAGAGTTAAAAAAAATACTTTAATGCTTTAAAATATTACAAGATTTAAAAAATGTGTTTATGACCATAAAGGCAAGTTAGTGATTGTCAAGAATACGATTAAGATGTCCTCGAAGAGAAGTATCACTAGCTAGCTAATATTTAAATGATATCTCGTTAAATAATATTGAAACTGAATGTTCATGCCGCTATCATTATTTACGATGTTGCAATTATTACTTTTCTCAGTTTCTGATAAGAACGAGGCAGTAGAGGAGTCTCAAGAGTATCCACCTATAAACGGCACATATAAAAAGAGCTTCAGCGGAAGTTTACGAGCTGCTTATCATTATGCGGAAGTTCTAAGGAACGCTCTGTGCATATGGTTAATTGTTCATGCAATTTACAAAATGATATATGTTAGTTTAAATATTTGTGCACTCTTTTATAGACAGTCCAGTGCTTTGGTTAACAGTTTGTTTGTGTGTTTGCAGTGAGGGGGTCGAAGCCTGGCAAGAACGTTCAGCTGCAGGAGAACGAGATCCGTGGATTGTGTCTGAAATCCCGTGAGATCTTCCTCAGCCAGCCCATCCTCCTGGAGCTCGAAGCACCTCTGAAGATCTGCGGTGAGAAAAACAAACCTGCTTCTGCTAGATTTCAGCATGCTATTGAATACTGCTTAAATCCCACTTCAGATATACTGTGTTAAATATAAAATATTTGACAGTAGATTCTGCTATTCCATATTTAGAGTTGGTTAGAGTCTGTAATGTTATTGAAATGGTCAGTGAATGAGACACTCTCGTCTTCACAGGTGATATCCACGGGCAGTACTACGACCTGCTCAGGCTCTTCGAGTACGGAGGATACCCACCTGAGAGCAACTACTTGTTCCTGGGCGATTATGTGGACAGAGGGAAGCAATCTCTGGAGACCATCTGTCTTCTGCTGGCCTACAAGATCAAATACCCTGAGAACTTCTTCCTGTTGAGGGGAAACCACGAGTGTGCCTCCATCAACCGCATCTACGGCTTCTACGATGAGTGTGAGTCTATAGTACATACCTCCATGGTTATTGCTTTGTGATTTCCATGATGCAGAAAACAGAATAATAATAACATCAATATATTTTTATTATTATTATTTTTTTTTTTTATGAATATGACACAATGCATCCATGTTTCTATTTTAAGTGTAGCACTTTCTGTTTGGCAAAAAAAAAAGGAATTGTTAAATTTTTATTTGATTACTTTTAAAATTTAAAAAAAGTTTTAAAAACATTTTAGGCCTTTTGGTCACCACTGTGTTTTTTTTGTAGTGAAAGCAGACAAAACAGAATTTCTGGGGAAAAAAATATTATTATAATTTTATTTAATTAATTTAAATCATTAAAAAAGAATCTAGAAAATTAAACGCGTTACACAGAATTTGAGGAAACTAAAACCAAATTTGGAAAAAATGGATTTTCTAGGGCCCTAAAAATATTACTTATCGAATTGTTGATCAATCAGAAATCATGAAACGCATGCGGTTTCTTTATCGTTACCAAAAACTAAAATCGTAAAACAATATTTGTTACTTTAAATTAACTGTTTAAAATGTTGAAGTGAAATAAGTTATTTAAATATTATTTAACAATTAAAAACATTATAAGTTTCCGAAATAGTTATCATTAAAAGTTTTTTTTTAACTTGAAATAAAATAGTTTAACTGAAATAAAATATTTAAATAATTTTATTTCAGCTATTTTCCAGTTTCTCAATTTAATTTAGTTTATCTTAATGTTCAAAAATATCTAAAACTGAAATAAAAAATTTCTAGTAGTAAATGTAAAATAATGCTAAAATTATAATAGTATCTCAGTGATACTAAAATAAAAATGTATTATTATTAATCTAATTTATTATGTATGTTTTTTTTGAGTAAAACATAAATCTGAAAAAATCGAAAATTACATTTTCGAAAAAAAAAGTGGATTTTATAGTAGCCAGCATAATCTATAAATACACACAGACACAATTTATATATGTGTATATATATTTAATCATAAATTGTCAAATATATATATATATGAGAGAGAACAGTTTAATAATTTTTATTAAGGTTTTATGCATTTGGTAGATTAGACATTCGGATTGCTACAATTTAATTAAATCTTTAAAAGGGAATCTAAAAAGATTTGAACAGAATACACAGAATTTGGTAAAAATAAACACTAGAAAAAGAACACTAGGCCACCATGGATGTTCACGTTCGCATAATCCGCAAATGCATGACCAGATTTGTCTGCATTTAGCCTTGTTTCAAACTCTAATAAGAGTAGAACTCTCTGACTCTCATTCAGTGCAGAATTAATTATTGAGCGCCGTTGCCATCGTGTGTGAGAGAGTGAAGGGAACCGCTGTGTATTTTTAGCAGAGTCTGTCCCTCTAGAGCTCCTTTTATTCATTTACATTTTAACCACTTTTAAATAATAAATCCTGAAGGTGACATGAAGCTGGTGTTTGTGTGTTTAGGCAGGAGACGCTACAACATCAAGCTCTGGAAGACGTTCACGGACTGTTTCAACTGTCTGCCCATCGCCGCCATCGTTGATGAGAAGATCTTCTGTTGTCATGGAGGTGTGTGTGCTGCTGTAACCTTATAGATAACCCTGAGAGACTTTCACCCGCTAAACAACAAGCGCCGGCTCTTCTGATACAAGGAATGTCATGAATCTGAGTTTTTATGGTATACCTTGACGTTGACGCTATTTACAAGGACATCTTGGTTCGACATTTTTCCAGACATTGTACGTGTGACTGTGCACAAAACTGATTTCAAGTCCAAGCCACGTCACCGTGCTTTTGTCACAAGTCCAAGTTAAATCTAAAACTTGTCTCAGTCTTAGTTGCTGGACATTTAGTTTAATTTGCATTTAGTTTAATATATAAATATCCAGTTGCTGGACATTTTTAAAAATTAAATATACTGTTCCAAAGCTTAGGGTACATTTTTATTAAAATGTTGTTGGAAGAAGTCTCTTCTTCTTAAGGATGTACTTATTAGTTATTAAGATTAGTTTTCGACTTCATTCTCAAAATATCCCAAAAATCAAAATATTATATTCTCGAAATATCTTGAGTTTATTCTCAAAATATTGCATAGTGTTTCGACTTTATTTTCGAAAAGTTTCAAAATTATTCTCAAAACATTAAATATTTTATTCTCGAAATATTCGGACTTTATTCTTAAAATATTTCGACTTTGTTTTCGTAGTATTTTGACTTTGTTCTCAAAATATTTAGACTTTATTCTCAAAATATTTAGACTTTATTCTCTTAATATTTCGGCTTTTTTTTCTCAGTATTTCTGTCTTTTTTTTTGTCGTATTTCGACCTTTTGTTCTCAAAATATTTAGACTTTACTCTTAAAATATTTAGACTTTACTCTTAAATGTTTAGACTTTAAAGCCTAAATATTTTGAGAATAAAGTCTAAACATTTAAGAATAAAGTCTAAATATTTTAAGAGTAAAGTCTAAATATTTTAAGAGTATAGTCTAAATATTTTGCGAACAAAAGTCGAAATACGACAAAAAAAAGACAGAAATATTGAGAAAAAAAGCCGAAATATTAAGAGAATAAAGCCTAAATATTTTGATAATATTCTCTTAATATTTAGGCTTTTTTCTCAATATTTCTGTCTTTTTTTTGTCGTTTTTCTACTTTGTTCTTGTAGTATTTCGACTTTGTTCTCAAAATATTTTGACTTTTTTTTATTCTCAAAATATTTTGACTTTATTCTCTTAATATTTAGTCTTTTTTTTCTCAATATTTCTGTCTTTTTTTTGTCGTATTTCGACTTTGTTCTCAAAATATTTTGACTTTTTTTTTATTCTCAAAATATTTTGACTTTATTCTCTTAATATTTAGTCTTTTTTTCTTAATATTTCTGTCTTTTTTTGTCGTATTTTGACTTTGTTCTCAAAATAATTAGACTTTTAAAATATTTAGACTTTACTCTCGAAGTGTTTCACTTTATTCTCGAAATGATTAGACTTTATTTCGACTTTATTCTCAAAACATTTCAACATTTATTCTTGAAAAATTTTGAGATTCTCAAAACAATAAATTTTTTTATTCTCTGAATTTTGAGTTTATTCTCAAAATATTTCGACTTTATTCTTGAATTATTTTGACTTTGTTCTTGTAGTATTTCGACTTTATTCTTGCAATATTTCAACTTTATTCTTATTATTTTGGCTTTTCTCATATTTCGATTTTTTTCTTGTATTTCGCCTTTTTATTCTTGCAATATTTAGACTTTTGTTCTCTAAATATTTAGACTTTTATTCTAGTAGTGTTTCGACTTAATTTTTTCCCCCACATTATTCTTGAAAAATTTTGACTCACGAAACGTAATTTTTATATTCTCTGAATTTCGAATTAATTCTCTCATAATTTTGACTTTATCGTCAAATTATTTCAACTTTATTCTCAAAAAATTTCGACATTATTCTTGAAAAAAATTTGACATTCATTAAATATTACTTCAAGTTGATATTCAAAAAAAAAAAGATTTTATAAATGATTTACTTGAAAGTATTAAGTGAAATATTTTAAATCATGTTTTTTTATTTTTTGGATTATTTAAACATGAATTTATGCTACCGAAATTACTTGCGTCGCTACTTTTAGTCAATCATTCCTCAATCAGACGATCTTTCTGTGATGAAGCAGCAGCAGCAAAGTCTTCAGATACGTGATGCATGTAAAACGAGAAGCCTGAACATCTGCTGTTGTGTTTACTATCGCATAGTTCTTACGCTGCAGGATTGTCCCATGTGTTGTTTAAATGTTTAGGGTGTGTAAATCATCTTACCTCATCATTTCATGATTCGCACTGACATCATCTCCCACATTTCTGAGCGCTGAGTCAGTGCGAATCCCAGGCGTATTGTGTATCTCGTATGGTCCCTGAACAGATGCGGCCTCAGTTAGGCCTCACAAGAATCTTTTTAGGAACGTAAAATCTCAAGCTGTTTCTTCTGTTCAACAGGTTTGTCTCCGGATCTGCAGTCCATGGAGCAGATCAGAAGGATCATGAGACCCACAGATGTGCCGGACCAGGGGCTCCTGTGCGACCTGCTGTGGTCCGACCCGGACAAAGATGTGCTGGGTTGGGGCGAGAACGACCGAGGTGTGTCTTTCACCTTCGGAGCGGAAGTAGTGGCCAAGTTCCTTCACAAACACGACCTGGATCTGATCTGCAGGGCCCACCAGGTGAGAGTCTTCAGTAGGACTGAAGTTAAATGGTGAAGGCTGCATTTGAATTGAATTAAATTAAGATTTTTTTGTTTGTTTACAATATACTTACTTTTTTTGATATATTTGTATGCTGACAAACTGCCTAAATAGTTTAATTTTGAAAATTAAGAAATTAAGACTTAAATATTAATATTGTAATTTTACAGTTTCATTATAAAATCTATAAATAGTATTTAAATTAAATGTTTAAATGTTTAACAATGCTATTACTGCAATAGATACATTTTGTTTGATTTATTTGTATGCCTACAAAACTGCCTAAATAAAGTTGAATTTTGAAAATTAAGACTAAAATATTAGTATTGCAATTTTGACAGTTTTCCTATAAAATGCAATTATTTTTAATATTTAAATTAAATGCTTGAATATTTAATAATGGTGTTATTACAGTATATTTATTAATTTGTTTGCAACATATTAATTTTGTTTGATTTATTTGTATGCTGACAAACTGGCAAAATAAACAAAAACAGTTTAATGTTTGAAAATGAAAAAAAATAAGACTTAAAAATTAGTATTGTAATTTCACAGTTTCACTATAAAATTATTTTAGAATTTAAATTTAATTTAATTTAAATTAAATGACAGTATATTTATTTTGTTTGCAATATGTGTTTTGTTTGATTTATTTGTATGCTTACACAACTGCCTAAATAAAAGTTTAATTTAAAATTTAAGAAATTAAGACTTTAATATTAATATTGTAATTTTACAGTTTCACTATAAAATTATTTTTAGTATTAAAAATTAAGTGCTTTTTTTTTTAAATTGCTATTACAGTATATTTATTATTTTGTTTGCAATATATACATTTAGTTTGAATCAATTGTATGCCTACAAACTCCCAAAATAAAGTTTAACATAAAAAATTAAGACTTAAATATTAGTGTTATAATTGTACAATTTCACTACAAAATTATTTTAGTATTTTAATTAAATGCTTAAATATTTAACAATGCTATTACAGTATATTTATTGTTTTGTTTGCAATATATACATTTTATTTATTTGTGTGCCTACAAAACTGCATACAGTTTAATTTTGAAAACTAAGATATTAAGACTTAAATATTAGTATTGTTTTTGCAATTTCACTTTAAAAATAATTTTTAGTATTTAAACTAAATGCTTAATTATTTAACAATGCTATTACAGTATATTTATTATTTTGTTTGCAATATATACATTTTGTTTGATTTATTTGTATGCCTACAAAACTGCCTAAATAAAAAGTTTAATTTTGAAAATTAAGAAATTAAGACTTAACTATAAAATACAATTATTTTTTATTATGTAATTTATTTTTAAAATTACTACTTATTGCTTGTTAGCTGTAATGAATTAATTAAAAACAGTGGGAATATAAAAGTGGCAATAAATGCTCAAGAGAAAAAAGTTGTTTTGGTCACACTTTACAAAAAAGGTTTCATTAGTGAACTAACAGTACATTATAAAGTCAAAAGTTCTTGTTTGCATGAACTAACCAGTGTTATTTTAATAGTATTGAGGTACTGTTATAGTTTTTGTCTTTTGAATTACATTTTATATTTATATTCTTATATTTTATTTTTTAGTTTAAGTAAGTTTTTTTTTTTTTTTTTTTTTTTTTTAACATTTTTATTTGTTTTTGTTATATTTAAATATCTGATAATGAAAATGAGATGTTGCCTTGTTCAAGTAAAATTTTTTATGCTTTATTTTATTTCAGTTAACATAAATTATTTTTTTTATGGTTTTACTTTTAGTTGACTATAATAACCCTAGTACTATCAGAAACAATGAACTAATTAAATTTAATTTAATAAAAATACAGTAGTGTTTTAAATAGCCAAATGTCAACATGTACATTTTTCATGTGTTTGCCTCCCAAAAATATTTTTTGAAATGATTTTTATTTTCTATGCAAATGCACTTCCCAACAAATTCACCTCAGTCATTCAGAAATGATAAATTTTCCCCAAATATGGCTATTCAGGTCATTTGTTGAATATTCTTGTATTTTTCCATATTGCAATTACATAAAAACTAAATATTGCACCGTCAGGTTTTTCCAGTATCGTAGAGCTCTATTCGTCAGTTCGCTAAGTAGTCGGTCTTAAGAGATTATATAATTTATTTCTGCATGTGGTTGGTTTGGTACAAAAGCTGCAGTGTCTGGAGCAGCGCAGCTCTGGGTGGATTTAGACCTTCTTAGAGAGCCTTTCACCATGCTGACAGTAATAGTTACTGTTGGACTGTTAACATGCCACTGTCAGCACACTGGAACACCTCTGAGAGGAGTCTAAATTTATCCCCCACGAAACAATAACACTAAAAGACGGGGAAAAATAAAAGGATAAAAACACTAATTGGCTAGCTAGTTTCTATTCCACATAGGCCTGTCACAATTAATAAATGACCATCTGATTGCGGTTATTTTTATATATTTATATTTATATTCTTGTAAACTAAAATAAACCATAAACAACAACAACACGAATATTTTATTATTTGAAAATGAATTAAGATTTAAATATTAGTATTATAATTTTAGTCTTATTTATAATATTTTTAATAAATACTCTTTTTACTCTTTGCAAAATGTTTATTTAGTTTGACATGTATGCCAACAAACCACAAAATACCGTAAGGTAAAAATAAGCAAATAAACAACAAAATAAAAAAATATATTTTAATATTTGAAAATGAAAAATTGTAATTTTAGTCTTATTTGGGCTTTTATTTTTTTTATTATTTTTTTTTTTTAGATTTATTTTTTGTTTACAATATACTTATTTAGTTTGATATATTTGTATGCTGACAAACTGCCAAAATAAAGAAAAATAGTTTAATGATTGAAAATAAAGAAATTAAGACTTAAATATTAGTATTGTAATTTTGACAGTTTTCCTATAAAATGCAAAGTTTTTTATATATTTAAATTAAATGCTTGAATATTTAACAATGGTGTTGTTACAGTATGTTTATTAATTTGTTTGCATTATATTAATTTTGTTTGATTTATTTGTATGCTGACAAATTTTGTGGTAAAGTAAAAATAAACAACAAAATAAATATGTTTTTATATTTGAAAATGAATAAATTAGGATTGAAATATTATTGTACTTTTAGTCTTATTTGTCATATTTTTATCAAATACTCTATTTACTCTTTGCAATATATTTATTATTCTGTACAAAAATGTATATTTTGTTTGAAATTATCCAATCGTTTTTGCGGAGAGTGGAAACATGCAGGCGCCAGTGCGAACAATCGCATTTTTTCAGTGGAAACAATTTAAAATTATTCGTTATTTTGCTCACAAAGGTAAGAGTAATACATCATTCGGAACTGTGAAGGGTCTACTTGTATTTGTGTGCACTCACAATATCAACAAAACATTACAAACAGAGCTTTTATAAAATAAAGAAAACAAACATGACACTCTTTCGGCCGTCTCATTTGAACAGAAGCGCTTCACAAAAATGAACCTGAAACTCGGTTCATGGGGTTTATATTCATGTGTCTCCGAAGGTAACTCTGGTTTTCAGAAACATTTCCATGTTACGTTGTCCCTAATCTCAATCCTTTGTAACAATTTAACCCTTGAAGACCTAGAACATTTTTGGGGCACCTGTACATTTCTTTTTTGTTGTTGTTGTTTTTTCAGACCTATTCTAGCCGTCAGCATCAATTGTCATATATCATTATAAACATAAGAACTTGAACTTTATATCTAGCTAATTTAAAATTACAATTCTCCTTTTGTTTTCTCTAAAAATGAGTGAATTTCCAAAATTTTAGGAAAAACGCTAGCAGAGTTTTTTACTCTGTACTCAAACAAAAACTCCTGAAGTTTGGATTTTTTTAGGTGTTTTACACTTCTAAATAAAATTTTGTCTATATATAACATTCCCCAAGCAAGTTATAGCCATATATTACAATATTATTATAGGCGCTTTTGAGTAAAAAAATAGGCCTATTTAGTTTATTGACAATATAGATCTGTCCAAAAACATTTCAGGACTAAAGTCATAGCAGGAACAGTGTTATATAATAGCAAAACACATTAAAAAAGTGACTTTTTCAGATAAATATATTTACTATATTTACTTAATCTGAGTATGAACAGTAAACACGAATAGTGAAAACAATTGCACAAATTGTCTTGTGCAACCAAAAAATAAACAGTCCAAATTATTCACAAACTACACACAAAATGAGAGAGAAATATACCGAGTGCAACAGAAAAAAAGTGCAAATAATCTTTACAAACTATATAAGAATTAGTTACATAATAAGTGACCCTGGACCACAAAACCAGTCTTAAGTCGCTGGGGTATATTTGTAGCAATAGCCAAAAATACATTGAATGGGTCAAAATTAGTGATTTTTCTTTTATGCCAAAAATCATTAGGAAATGAAGTAAAGATCATGTTCCATGAAGATTTTTTTGTAAAATTCCTACTGTAAATGTATCAAAATGTAATTTTTGATTAGTAATATGCATTGTTAAGAACCTAATTTGGACAACTTTAAAGGTGATTTTCTCAGTATTTTGATTTTTTTGCACCCTCAGATTCCAGATTTTCAAATAGATGCATCTCGGCCAAATATTGTCCTATCCTAACAAACCAATCATCAATAGAAAGCTTATTTACTGAGCTTTCATATTATATATACATCTCAGTTTTGTAAAATTTAACCTTGTGACTGGTTTTGTGGTCCAGGGTCACATATAACAACCAAATAGATAGATCTGCTGGCTGTAGTCTGCGTCAGAATCTATTTTACCTGGACATGGCCTAGTGACGCCAAAACCTAAATTCCAGTGCTTTATCCGATATGTACTGTTGTTTCATTCTTGTTTTTAGTTTGTGTTATGTCAAAGGGCTCTGTCATGAGTATTTCTGTGCTTTTTCAAAGAATGCTGTCATACAAATGTCTTATTTTGCACTTGTTTTCATGCACTCAAGACACACTTTACTTTCACTTTGCATTTGTTTCAGCTTTCCAAAGAAACATGGTAATCGCTGGTTCCAAAGACCTATGTTTACTGGATGAATAGATGACTGTTTGAACCAATCTGGGCACAGGGTTGGGACTAAGCATTAACAATCATTCCTGTTTGGCTCAGAGGACCGAAATGCATTGGTTTCATCTGACGAATCATTGTTGAGGAAATGTAATAACATAATCACGCTCACTACGGAGCCTGTGAATATCCACTCTGTGCATTACAAGACTTTTTAAAGCATTCAAATTGGACTAGTGGTTCAAAAGTTATTAAGTTAGTTATTTTTAGCTGTGGGTGGCTGTCTCGGTCTTTGAGGGTTAATGAACAATGCACATAAAAATGTATGTCAGTGCCTTAAACCAGACAATTAATTGACATATTCGCAATTAATCGTCAGCCAAATTTCATAATCGTGACAGCCCTAATTCCACATATGAGCCAATGGTCTGATAGTCTGGCTTCACTAGGGATTCTCTCAGTTTCACCTTACATGAACGTCCAGTTATTGGAAATGTGAAACTGTTCCTGGTTTAAAAGAGTGGGATGAGTCACAGCGGGACATGCTGAACCGACCGTGCATGAGTCTGCAGATATGAGACGAGCCTTTGACATTGGTCTGATGACGCAGGGCTTTAAGGTGGACTGTAGGACGCTCCTTATGTCTCTGTCTCTTTGTGTCTAAATGCTAATCCATATCCACGCATACTGCAAACTAGTGACTCACCAGCTCTCACTGAACACTTCAGCAGCACATTTACAGAGACTATAATCATGTGTGAGGATATTCATCAGTTTCATGGGTTTTTCAGGGCAAAGTTAAGCTGTATCATCAGAGACTTAATGTTACAGTAGGAATTTTACATCATGATAAAGTATTAAAATTAGGCAAAAAACCACCATTAAGTATTTAAAAGTAATTAAGTTAAATTAAATATTAGTGTTGTAACTTTTAGTATTATTATTATAAAATACTATTATTTTTAGTATTTTTATTAAATACTTATTTTATTGTTTGCTAGTATTATTGAAATATATTTATTATTTGGTTTGATATTTGTATGGCAAACTACAAAATAAATAAATAAATAAATAATGTTTAAAATTAGGCGAAAACCGCCTAATTTCCACCTTAGTATTGTAATTTTAGTCTTATTTGTAATATTACATTTGTCTATTTAGTCTTTGCAATATATTTATTTGGTTTCACGTAAATGTATGCCAAGAAACCACAAAATATAAAAAAATATATATTTTAATGTTTGAAAATGAAGAAATTAAGATTTAAATATTAGTGTTATAATTTTTAGTCTTATGAAAATAAAATTGTGTAATATTTTTATCAAATACTTTTTTACTGTACAGTAGTATTGCAATATATTTATTATATTCTTTGCAACATGTTTTTGTTTATATATATATATATATATATATATATATATATAAACGCATTGTCATTTTAGTCTTATTTGTCATATTTGTATTAAATTTATTTACTCTTTGCATTATAATTATTATATATTTATTTTTTTGTTTGATGTATTTAAAAACAATAACAAAAAATGTAGTTAATTTGCTTAGAATTAGTCAAACAAACCACCAAAAAATTGCCAACTAGGAAAAAAAAAAAAATGTTAATAAAATAATTTTTTTTAATTTAAATTATTAAATAGTAGTGTTGCAATTTTAATTATTTGTAGTATTTAAAAAAAAAAATGTTTTTTTACAGTACAAGTGTTTATTGCAAAATATTTGTTTTTTTACATTTTTATTTAGTAATAATAATCACAAAAATCATATTTTATTTAGTAATTTTAGTCTTTAAAATGTGTTTATTGCAATATATTTATTTTGTTTGACATTTTTATTTAATAATAATAATAATAATAATAAAAATCACAAAAATTATATTTTATTTAGTAATCTTAGTTTTTAAAATTATTTGTAGCATTAAAAAAAATGGTTTATTTTACAGTGGTGTTTATTGCAATATATGTATTTTGTTTGACATTTGTATTCAATAATAATTATAATCACAAATCATATTTGATTTAGTAATTTTAGTCTTTAAAATTATTTGTAGTATTTTTTTTAAAACAAATTGTTTATTTTACAGTACAGTAGTGTTTATTGCAGTATATATCAATTTTGTTTGACGTTTTTATTTAATAATAATGATCACAAAAATATTTTTATATACTATTTCAAAATACTCTACAAATGAACAGTGCTTCATCTTTTGATCACTTTCTGTTTTTATTTGAACTTGATGAACGATTAGTACTAAAATAAATGAATCAGTCTAACATCAGAGTAGAAACAGATTCACAGTTCTTTTAAAGCACACTGGGAATTGTTTTGCTGTGTGTTTTCACTGCTTGTGTGTAAATGATATAAAGCAGTGATGACAGCAGACAGCAGCCTCTGCCAGTAAACTCATATCTGACGGTTTCAGTGACGTCTTCATCTCAGACTTTGTCCGGATGAATCTGTCGTGATGTTCAAGTGTCCTCTCTAGTCTTGATATAGATCCCGTAATGCTGAAGATGAGGGTTATTTCAGTTCTTCTGCTCAAAGGCCGTCTGACACCAGGCTGAAACTCGTTCAGATAGAGTTACAGTTTGGTCCACTAGATGGTGTATATCTCATCAGTATAAATGAGGGTGATGGGATAAAATGGTCTTAACTGTTTAAGCAATAACACTTTTTTCCTTTTCCATTACATACGTCCTTATGATCATAACAGCAGGATTTTTTTTTTCTGTTAGTCAGGTTTGGTCAGTAGTTAATTTTTATTTGCCCTGCCAACATGTTGACCTGCATGACCACATTATTAAATTAAATTAAATTAAATTAAATTAAATTAAATTAAATTAAATTATATTAAATAAAATTTTAATTTAATTTAATTTAATTTTAATTTAATTTAAATCTTTTTATTTATTGTTTAATTTATTTAATTTTTGTGCTAATTTTTGTGATGAAAAAAAAAAAGATTATATCTCTAGAAGAAAAATATTATACTTTTTAATTATGATCCAGTTCTGATTTTTGGAATCATTATACACTCATTATACATATAATCTTTTTTTTCCTAGCACAAACCCCCCCCCCCCCCCCAAAAAAAAAAACCACATACATAAATATATATATATATAAAGAAAAGTTTATATATTATTTATTTATTTTGTAATTTTTGTGCTAGAAAAGTTTATATTTATAGAAGAGAATGCTATATTTTTAATTTGCATTAATAGCTAGAAAGAAGATGGGAATCGTTATCCAGCTCTGATTTTGGGAATCAATATACACTTATAAAATCAATATAAAAATTCCTATCAAGTAATAAAAGTTAATATATTTTTATTTATTTAATTGTCATTTTTGTTACTTATTAAGAAAATATATTTTTCTTTTTTCATAGTAAGACAAATTAACTGACTAAATTCAATTAAAAAAAAAAATATATATATATAATTTAAATAAAATAATTTATTCCAGGTCATTTTTTTGTTATATCATGAGTTCATTTTTTTTCTTTTCTTAAAAGAATTCCTGGAATAAAATAAAATATTTATTTTATATCAAGAGTTCATTTTTTCTTATATATTTAATTTTATTCCAGGTAATTTTTTAATTTTATGTTGTGAGTTAATTTTTTTTTTCTTAAATATTTTTTTTATTCCAGGGGATTTTTTATTTTATATCTTGAGCTCATTTTTGTATTTTCTTAAATATTTTATTTTATTTCAGGTAATTTATTTTATTTTATTTTATTCCAGGTAATTTTTTATTTTATTTTGTGAGTTTGTTTTTTTCTTTTCTTAAATATTTTATTTTATTCCAGGTATTTTTTTATTTTATATCATGAGTTAATTTTTTTTCTTTTCTTAAAAAAAAAAAAAACCTGGAATAAAATAAAATATTTATTTTATATCAAGAGTTCATTTTTTCTTATATATTTGATTTTATTCCAGGTAATTTTTTTAATTTTATGTTGTGAGTTCATTTTTTTTTGTTAAATATTTTTTTTATTCCAGGTATTTTTTTTTATTTTATATCATGAATTTTAAATGCTTGTAATTCTAGTTTAAGTTAAATATAATAACCTTGATAACTAAATATAGCTTCAAAACATATATGCAAATTTACACATACAATACATGTCTAGAAAAGAGGCTTTTAATTTGCAAAAATAGCTATAAATGTAACTTTTTAATAGATATAAAATCATTAAATGATGAGCTGCAGCTCTGATTGAGTGAAGTAGTGAGTTGTTCAAACTGACTTTCCATGTGAACTCAGGACAATGAGCAGATCTTTTACTTCCTGTTCCTGTGTGTGTTGTAGGTGGTGGAGGACGGATACGAGTTCTTTGCCAAGCGGCAGCTGGTGACTCTGTTCTCAGCACCAAACTACTGCGGAGAGTTTGACAACGCCGGAGCAATGATGAGCGTCGACGAGACCCTCATGTGCTCCTTTCAGGTACGGTACAGTCCTGAGTCTCCATCATGTCTTTTTTTTTTATTATTATTTAAATAACTATTATTTTATTATTTTTAAATAATAAAAATTAATAAATTATAAATAAAAATGATCAGTGCCACCTAGTGGTTAGGAGATATGAGAAATGGATATTTTGCTTAAAACCAGTGTTAATTTCGTTAAATCTGACTAAACCTACTGTAGATTTAGTTGACTAAAACTAAAATCAATTCAAATGACTAAAATATGATTAAAACTAAATGGCATTTTAGTCAAAAGACTATGACTGAAATCAAAATTTGCTGTCAAAATTAACACTTGCTTAAAACTCGTCAATAGTTTGGCCAAAAATCTCGAAACTGGTCTTGTTAGATTCGGAGGAGCATGTTGAGTCGAACCATATCCAATTTTCTAAAATGTTAGGTTTAAATATGCAATGCATGTGCATGCAAGACTTAATGTGTTGATACATTTAAATTTAATTTAAATAAATAAAATTTGTAACTGTTCTTAAATAAAGATTTTGAAAAGTGTTTAAGAAAATATTGGAGAACTTGCTTAAAAAAAGAAAAATATTTCAGATTAAAAAATGTTTTTATACAAATAATCAAAGAGGTTAAATTATATCAAATACAATTTTTAACTGTTCTTAAATAATTTAACCTCTTGAACAATTTTGAACAATAAAAAATCTTAAAAGCAACTTTAAAAAATTGTTTTTATAGAAATAACAGAAATTAAAGTATTTTTCTCCAATATTTTCTTAAACACTTTCAAAAAAATGTTTCCCTTTTATTTTACGTTTTTAACATAAATTACTTAAGAACAGTTACAAATTGTATTCTATATAAGCAATTTATGTTAAAAAGAAAAAAAAATGTAAGAATTTTGAAAAGTTGTATAGATAACTGAGAAATTAAAGTTGCTTTTAAGATTTTATTGTTAAATTGTTTAAGAGGTTAAATTATATCAAATAAATTTTTTAACTGTTCTTAACTAATTTAACCTCTTGAACAATTTTGAACAATAAAATCTTAAAAGCAACTTAATTTTTCAGTTATTTCTATACAAACTTTTTAATCTGAAATATTTTTCTTTTTTAAGTTCTCCAATATTTTCTTAAACACTTAATCTCATCTTTTTTTTTTTCAAAATTTTTTAAACATAAATTGCTTAAGAACAATTACAAATTTTATTCTATATAAGCAATTTATGTTAAAAAGAAAAAAAATGTAAGAAAATTTTGAAAAGTGTAATTAAAAAAAATAAAATATTTCAAAATTGTTTAAGAGGTTAAATTATATCAAATACAATTTGTAACTGTTCTTAACTAATTTAACCTCTTGAACAATTTTGAACAATAAAATCTTAAAAGCAACTTTAATTTTTCAGTTATTTCTATACAAACTTTTTAATCTGAAATATTTTTCTTTTTTAAATTCTCCAATATTTTCTTAAACACTTAACAGGGCTCTAGACTAACTTTTTGCACTGGTTGCACTGGTGCGCCTAACTTTTTTTCTTAGGTGCACCAGCACAAGAGTTAGGTGCACCCAAATTTTCAACCGCATCACATTCAACACCGCAGTTTTACAAGTTAACTTTTTTTTTACTTATTTATTTTATTTATTTTTTAATCCCTGTCCATATAGGCAATATTGACTTGTAAAGATTAACTAACAATCTGGTCAATATAAAGTTCTTTATTTGAAGCATATTTTTTTCCCCAGTACTTTACCCTACTTTGTGTAATAAAAACATTTCAGTGAAAAAATAAGGACAAAACTCTCTATTTTAACATTTTGAACAATAGGGCTCTACAATTGTTTTTTTTTATTTTATTTTTATTTTTCGAAATTCTTGTTTGAATATTTCATATTAATCAAATGAAAGCATAAACATGTATTTATTTTTAATCAAATGAAAAACAAACCTTTTTAATTTTTGGCAAACATATATATGATTTATAAATAGGAATATATAAACACCTACATTATACTGTACAAAAGTAATACAGTACTAATATTGTTCTGTTTCATGTTAAACCGTACTTTTATTTTGACAGATTGCCGTGAAGTTTAGGTGTGTACAGTATGATATGATGCTTTCTCAAATGAAACGGTAAAAGTGACACAGTAGGTTTTGGAGATTGAGTTTATCTGTTCATGTGAGATGCAAATGCCAAAAATTAGCGGGAGCGTCACGCGTGCTTCAGTAGTCTATACGTGTGCAGTTAAAAAAAAAAATACACGTCTCCACCATTAATACATATGGCAAACGGAACATGCAGGATTCATTTTAAACGGTCTTTTTGCCTTTCAGTTTTCATAGACACTAGTCCATATCGCGATTTGAATTAAGTGACAGACCAACTTTTGATTTATCAATCCAGAAATCAACGTATTACGTGGCATTCCGCGCCATAGTAAATTCGGTTTTTATGAATGGAGTCCGCGATCCAGTCCGTGTTTTTGCGGAGGAGGCATTGTGAACGCTTAACAAGGTAGAGACATCCTGACTGCATCACATGCATTTTCAAACGTACACACATGTACAGGAATATCTGGACCACGGCCAATCAGAGGGGGGGGGGGGGGGGGATCCGTCCTTTATCTCTGATTGGTTTAGACCACGATATGGGTCTAATGTGTGTCTGTTGTTGAGCAACATGGAGACTTTAAGATTGACGGAGTTTCGTTTTTTTCCCCCTCGTACGGCTGGTCGCACCGGTGCAACCTTTGATTTTTTTTAGTCGCACCATTGAGAAATTAGGTCGCACATGCGACCAAATTGGTCGCACTCTAGAGCCCTGCTTAAACTCATCTTTTTTTTTTTTCCAAAATTTTTTAAACATAAATTGCTTAAGAACAATTACAAATTTTATTTTATATATGCAATTTATGTAAAAAAAAAAAAAAAGTGATTAAAGTGTATTTAAAAAAAGAGACATTTTTCAGATTACATTTTTTTAATAGAAATAACTGAGAAATGTTATTCTATATAAGCAATTTATGTTAAAAAGAAAAAAAAAATTGAAGAAAATTTTGAAAAGTGTAATTGAAACAGAAAAATATTTCAGATTAAAAAATGTTTTTATAGAAATAACTGAGAAATTAAAGTTTCTTTTAAGATATTATTGTTTAAAATTAAATAAGAGGTGAAATTATATCAAATAAAATTTGTAATTGTGCTTAACTAATTTAACCTCTTGAACAATTTTTAACAATAAAATCTTAAAAGCAACTTTAATTTTTCAGTTATTTCTATACAAACTTTTTAATCTAAAATATATTTCTTTTTTAAGTTCTCCAATATTTTCTTAAACACTTAAAAAAATCTCATCTTTTTTTTCCAAATTTTTTAAACATAAATTGCTGAAGAACAATTACAAATTTTATTTTATATAAGCAATTTATGTTAAAAAGAAAAAAAAAGTAAGAAAATTTTGAAGTGTAATTAAAAAAAATAAAATATTTCAAAATTGTTTGAGGTTAAATTATATCAAATAAGATTTGTAACTGTTCTTAACTAATTTAACCTCTTGAACAACTTTGAACAATAAAATCTTAAAAGCAACTTTAATTTTTCAGTTATTTCTATACAAACTTTTTAATCTGAAATATTTTTCTTTTTTAAGTTCTCCAATATTTTCTTAAACACTTAAACTCATCTTTTTTTTTTCCAAAATTTTTTAAACATAAATTGCTTAAGAACAATTACAAATTTTATTTTATATAAGCAATTTATGTAAAAAAAAAAAAAAAGTGATTAAAGTGCATTTAAAAAAAAAAGACTTTTTTTAGATGCAAAAAATATTTCTAAGAAAATATTAGAAAAATATATAGAAGAAAAAGCCTAAAAGGCTCAAAAGATGTTACAAATGTTTGCAGCTCTAACATATTGTTTCTATGCATGTGCAGATCTTGAAGCCAGCAGAGAAGAAGAAACCAAACTCGAGTCGCCCAGTGACTCCTCCCAGAAACATGGTCGCCAAACAGCCCAAGAAATGAGTGGCGCTTGATCCGGCTGGACTTGTATCATACGCTCTTCATGTGTCACACGGATCAGGAGTGGCTCTACGCCGGCTGCGTCTTTATTTCCATTGTTTGCGTTGTGTTTTCCCCGTTTACCGTCCCGAGCGGCCGCTCACATATTAAAGGGGAGCCTTTTAATTTCACTCGATTTCGGAGTCGAGCGGCTTTTTATTCCCACTTCAGGACGACGTATCAGTTCGACACGAGCTCCGCCCACCGTCATGGATTTTTAAATCGGCCCGTTTGCGATGATTTGTGCTCCCGATCGCTCGTTCAAACCACTGTGAACCAACCGGTCTGTTTTTACGCACCTGAAGCTTTTTTTGTATTTTGTTCTGGTGAACGTGCCACGAGGTTTTTGTTGTGTTTTCACGATTGCGAACGAACGGATGTTGTGCGAGTGTGTCGATCAGGTGCTTCTTGAGTTTCTTTGCCTTGTTTTCTTCTTCTTCTTCTTCTTGGTGAGTTTTTGGCATGTTGATTTTGTCGATCTCTCAGACGGACGTTTCTGTTGCATGCATTAGTGTTAGAGGAATTATAGGACACAAGGCCTTGGCTTTCTCTCAGGGCATGCCACCTTCAGCATGTCTTCAGAATAATGTAGCTCCTCATCAGGTAAATCACGTCAGGAAAACCTTTTTCTTGTAATTTCTACAGTATTTCATATGAATTCTGTGTTGAACCCAAACTCACTGTAAATATTACAGGAAATGTTTTGTTCAGTCTTGGCAATAATTCACAGTTTTCCACACTATAAATAATTGTTATACTTGCAGAATAAATGGAAAGGGAGATGGAAACACCATTGCAGCGTTTGTTTCTTTGTCTTCTTTTCACAGATGCTTTGAATTTAAAGGTGGGTTTAATTCAAATAAAACTACATTTTGAAATTTTGAATTTTATTCCATGACTTAAGAAAAATGTTGTATTCTCGACAATACTTAAATTGTTCAAGAGGTTATTATATAATAATAATAATAATAATAATAATAATAAAATGGTCATGGTCTTTTTTTTTTTGTAAAGAATTTGATTAAAAGAAAACTATTTTAGATTAAAAATGTTTTTATAGAAATAACAAAAAATCCATGCTTAAAGTCGAAATTATGACATACTTAAGTCATAATTACGAGATTAAAAAGTCTAAATTATGACTTGAACACATTGGTCACAGATACAATATACAAAAATACAATATTTAAAAACTTAGGTGCGCAAATATTTTCTAGTCTTTTTAATTCTAAATTTCTTTTGTTATATATATTAAGAAAATGTTTGAGACTTCTAATGATACTTAGATTTTTGTGAAAAGAACATTTGAGAACTTAAGAACATTTTTTAAAGTACATCTTTTAGGTTATATATATTCTTAAAAAAACTTTTTGAGGCCTTAAAAGATGTATTTACGAAAAATTTGAACAAAACAAGTACATCTAAGTTCTCAAATTCTTTTATTGTTTGAGACCTTAAAAGACATATTTAAGAAAAATTTGAACTAAAAAATAATATTTGAATTTAAGTTTAAGTTTTTCTTTTGCTAAGTACTTCTTTTAAGGTCTCAAACTTTTTTACTTGAAGATTTAAGAACTAAAAGAAAATGTTGGAGACCCAAGAAGTACTTGAGAAATTTGGAACTAAAAAAGAGAGAATTTTGAAGATTTACTTAAAAAAATATCTGAGAACTTAAATGTTAAGTACATCTTATAAAGTCTCAAATATTTTCTTAAACATTTTTTTGAATCCTCAAATCTTAAGAAAATATTTAGAAACTGAAAAGATGAGCTAATGAAAATATGATAATTTGAAAGATGTACTTAAGTAAAGATTTGAGAACTAAAACAAAATGTTTGAGACCCAAAAAGACATACTTAAGAAAAGTTGAAACTAAAAAAGAATTTGGAAGATTTACTAAAGAAAATATTTGAGGACTGTAAATAAAAATAAAAAAAATCTTTGTAATTTCACTCGTTCTTTTAAAAAAAGATCTTCAGAAATGAAATATACAAACATTTGTTTTTAAATCATGACATTTTAACTTTTCACCATTTAATCAATGAACCTTAACGTTCCTTTCTTTGTTGAATATTTCAATGTAGAAACACATGGAATAAAAGGCAGTAAAATACAAGTCTGGTAATAAAACATTAAAGTTAAAATGACTGCAGTGAAGGAGCCATTAACATGGTGTTATTTCTTTATTATATAAACAAATACATTCTGTATTAAAATAAAACAAAATGATTGCAAAGATTTGATTCATAAACAGATCTGTGCAAATTAAGTACAATTCACAAACCCTTTATAGTTTCTCCAGCCCATTGGTTACAATGGATATGCATATACTGTAGTTTTCATGAAAAGGAAGGACAAGAATTAGATGCACTTCAGTACGTTTAAGTTTTCAAATATTCTATTTTAGTTAAAATTTTTCTTAAGAAAGTGTTTGAGACCTTAAAAGACGTTCTTAAAAAAAAAATAAAAATTTAAGAACTAAAAAGTACATTTGAGTTTCCAATTTTTTTTTGTTGAAAGATTTACTTAAGATTTGACAACTTATGTTAAGGTCATTTAAGTTTTCAAATAATTTGTTTTTTAGTTCTGAAGGTATTATTTTATTAACTTTAATTCTCAAAAACAATTTTTTTTCTTTTTTTTAGTTAAAATATATTTAAAAGATTTACTTAAGATTTGAGATCTTAAATGTTAAGTTTTCAAGCTTTTCTTAAGTACATATTTTAAGGTTTTATATATTTTCTAAAAAAACATTAGTTCTCAAATCTTAAGAAAATATACTTAAGAAAAAACGTACTTAAGAAAATTTTTAACTGAAAAAAAAATTAGAATTTGAAAGATTCATTTAAGAACATTTACGTTTTCGAGGTTTTAGTACTTTAAGGTCTCAAATATTTTCTTAAAAACATTTTTTTTTTAAATTAGAAAACCTTAAGAAAATTTTGAGGACCTGAAAAGATGAACTTTAGAAAAATATTAAACTAAAAACAAAAAGAGAATTTGAGAACTAAAAAGATGTTAAGTATATCTAAGTTTAAATATTTTCTTTTTTTTAGTTCTCAAGTTTTTCTTCAGCACATCTTTTAAGGTCTTAAATATTTTCTTTTTGAACGGTCTCTTCATCCATCCTTCTGTTTAATCATGTTTTATCTGATGCACAACGAAAGACCATTTGATCGTCCAGCATGAAGTCACAGATTGAGATCAGCAAAACTGCATTATGAATAATGATTATTATATTAAATGCTCGTTCACATTAAACTGTAACAGCGCCTCTTTCTGTACTCAAATGAGACAAAAGCATTTCTATTGCAGTGAATATTTCACCATCAATCAAATGTCAAGCACTTAAAAGTCAGTTGCAAAATTGATAAATACAAATGAAAACTGGTTATGCATAATGACCGTCTTCACCAGATCCGTGTGGGACGAACAGCTTTGGAGCTCAAGCGTGTAAACAGTCGCAGGATCGTATAAAACAGGAGCTTGGGATCCGTGAGTTCGAGGTCTTGTTGATATTTTGCAGGAGAGGGAAAATAAATAGTCGTCTGTAAAGAAGGCAATGTGGTGATCCGCTCCACCAGACTGGAAAAGTGCTTGTGTGGTCCTGGAGGAAGCTAAACGTGATGAAGACCAAACCTCTCATAAAAGACGGCCTGTTTTTTTTTTTTTTTTGCATCAACTGAAATGTAAGATTTGGTGATATCTAGTGTGAAGTTACATTTCTCTGATAAAAACTACATGCCTATAGGAAGATTTCACACAAAAATGAAGAATCTGTCATCATATTTCCAGCATGAGAAATTATTATATTTTCTAGAATTTAAAATTTTCAGTTCAGTCACCTCAAAAAAGTTAAGTCAACTTAAAATGTTAAGTTGTGAGTTACGTTACAGTGTATAGATCTTATACTGATAACATCACATTAGCAAATTAAAATTGTCTAAGTGGTGTTTTAATGAATTTATGCATATTGATCATTCAAAAAAGTTTAGGCAATTTAAAATGTTAAGTTGTACTAAGTGACAACTTAGATATTTGAGTTGATTCAACTTAAAAGTTGGATAAGTTACGCAGCTGCCATACAATTTTAAGTTTAAGAAACCAATCAACTCAAATATCTAAGTTGCTACTTAGTACAGCTTAACATTTCAAGTTGACTAGACTTATTTGAATTGACTGAACTTTTTATTTTAAGGCAGCAGGGTAACAAATTATTTCAGGTTCACTCAACAAATTGTTTTTACAGTGTATAGATCTTATACTGACTGCTTAACATCTAACTAGCCAATTAAAGTTGTCCAAGTGGCGTTTTAACAAATGAATAATTCATAATCTCATACTGATCATTCAAAAATAATTTACCTGGCTGCCTTAAAATTTTAAGTTCAGTCAACTCAAAAAAGTTTAGTCCAAATGTTTTCTTAAGTTGTACTAATTGACAACTTGATTGAGTTGATCTAACTTAAAACTCTAAGGCAGCTGTGTAACTTACCCAGCTTTTAAGTGTAACCAATTGTTAAGTCAGCTCAGATTTCTAAGTTGTCACTTAGTACAAGTTTTTTTCCCACAGTGTATAGATTTAATTCATCTCTTATTGATCATTCAAAAATAATTTACCTGGCTGCCTTAAGGTTCAGTCAATTTAAGTGACAACTTAGATATTTGAGTTGAGTTAGCAAAAAAATTGGTTTGTTAAACTTAAAAGCTGCCTTAAAATTAACAAACCAATTTTTAGTACAAACTAAACTTAATTCAATTGACTGAACTTAAACTTTTAAGGCAGTAGGGTAACAAATTATTTCAGGTTCACTCAACAAATTGTTTTTACAGTGTATAGATCTTATACTGACTGTTTAACATCTAACTAGCCAATTAAAGTTGTCTAAGTGGTGTTTTAATAAATTAATAATTAATAATACATCTAATATGGATCTTTAAAAAATAATTTACCTGGCTGCCTTAACATTTTAAATTCAACTCAAAAAAGTTTAGTCAACTTAAAATGTTAAGTTGTACTCAATGACATCTTAGATATTTGAGGTGACTTAAAAAATGTGGTTTGTTAAACTTAAAAGCTGCCTCAAAATTTTAAGTTCAGTCAACTTAAAATGTTAAGTTGTACTAAGTGACAACTTGGATATTTGAGTTGATTCAACTTAAAAACTGCCTTAAAATTTTAACAAAATTTTTTTGTTAAGTCAACTCAAATATCTAAGTTGTCTGAACTTCAAATTTTAAGGCAGCAGGGCAACAAATGATTTTAAGTTCACTCAACAAATGTTTTTTTTTCTTTTTTTTTGTCACAGTGTATAGATCTTATACTGATTATTTAACATCTCATTAGCCAATTAAAGTTGTCTAAGTGGTGTTTTAACAAATTAATAATTCATAATACATCTGATATGGATCTTTAAAAAATTATTTACCTGGCTGCCTTAACATTTTAAATTCAACTCAAAAAAGTTTAGTCAACTTAAAATGTTAAGTTGTACTAAGTGACAACTCAGATATTTGAGGTGACTTAAAAAATGTGGTTTGTTAAACTTAAAAGCTGCCTCAAAATTTTAAGTTCAGTCAACTCAAAAAAGTTTAAGTTGTACTGAGTGACAACTTGGATATTTGAGTTGATTAAAGTTAAAAACTGCCTTAAAATTTTAACAAACCAAATTTTTTTGTTAAGTCAACTCAAATATCTAAGTTGTCTGAACTTTAAATTTGAAGGCAGCAGGGCAACAAATGATTTTAAGTTCACTCAACAAATTGTTTTTTTTCTTTTTTGTCACAGTGTATACAGTAGATCTTATTCTGATTATTTAACATCTCATTAGCCAATTAAAGTTGTCTAAGTGGTGTTTTAACAAATTAATAATTAATAATTCATCTCATATTGATAATCTAAGGCCTCAAATTTACAGTTTACAAATCTGATTATGGTTCATAAACCAAGCACAGATTATCAGATGTTCAAAAACGGAATAAATGATGACAGAATTTTCATTTTGTGGCTTAACTAGTTGAAAGTGGTTAAATGGAGGATGCTGGTTTAAACAGCAGATGAAGGAAACCTCGTTCTCGTTTATTGCTGAAAAACTATTTCTCTACACTGTATGATTATGAAATATAATTATGAAACAAAACCAGCTACTAGTTAATATCCGAGTCTGTGCTGCTGTAATTTCTCATTTCATTCCATTGAGGATTTATGAGTGTTCATATCATCAGAATTACTAGGTTTGACTAATAAAAGCATAAAAACTGTGAACCTCTTAATTACAAATTGGAAAAACTAAACCGTATAAAATAAACACCATCTCCTTCTTGACAAAACGAGTTTGAGTCGTGGTTTCATCTGATGATTTTTGTATGTCGACAGTCGCTGTTGCGTAAAAGAGCAGCGGGAACATCCTGAGAAACGTCTTCTTTTGTGTTCCTCAGAAGAACTTTGTCCTACGATGACAGGATGAGGATTTGTGTGGTTTTGCTGAGACGGTGACGGTCAGAGGGTTTTGTGAGGAAGATTTTGGAGTGAAATACTGCAATAAGAGTCACAAACGTCAGTTTTTGGTGAGCTCAGAGCGAGGTCTCGTTGGTGTGCGGTCGGGACGTCTCTTCTTCTAGAAGAGCGATGCGCTGTTTGAGCATCCGCACCTGCGTCTCGTGTCGCTCCACCATCGCCATCATCTGAGACTCCAGCTTCTTCAGCTTGTTCTGGTGCTTCTTCTTGGCTTTCTCATACGCCGCCACCAGATTACTGCAGGATACACACACAAACACACATTTCACATCAGAAAATCACCGCAAATGCGCTGAAATTAAGACTAAAATGGCACTTATCACCTGAATCAAATTTTGCTAACTAACTGAAATAATTTTAATTCAAAATAATACTAATTTACTTCAAGTTTAAGTACTTAAATGAGTCTAAATCTAAATCTAAAATTAATATAAAGCCAAACATAAATGCTAAAAAAATAAATAAAAAAGACAAGTGCATAAAAAAAATAAATAAATAAATAATAATAATATTATATATATATATATATATATATATATATATATATATATGAAATAAGTTGAAATTAAAACTATATATATATATATATATATATATATATATATATATATATATATAAAAATTAAACAATAGTTTTGGCAACTAAAATAGACTAAAGTTCTAAAAAAATAAATAAATAAATAAATATGACAATCACAAGCTAAAATACAACAATTACTAAACCTGAAATTAAACAAAAAAAAAAAATAAAAATTACAAAAGTAAATAAATCAAACTAAAATAGTAAAATATATTAATTTAAGAAACGATATAAAAAAAATTAAACAATAGTTTTGGCAACTAAAATAGACTAAAGTTCTAAAAAATAAATAAATAAATAATAAAAAAAGAATAAATATGGCAATCACAAGCTAAAATACTACAATTACTAAACCTGAAATTAAACTAAAAAAAAAAAAAAGAAAAAAAATTACAAAAGTAAATAAATCAAACTAAAATGTTAAAATATATTATTTTAAGAAACAATATAAAAAAAAATTAAACAATAGCTTGGCAACTAAAATACTAAAATAAATTGAAGTATTAAAACTAAAAAATGAAAGCTACATAGAAAAAAAAAATCACATTAAAAATAAATATTAGGTGAAAATGTAAAAAAAATAATAGAAATAGAAACATCGTCTTGGCAACTAACTGAAATAAGTTAAAGCTAAAATACTAAAATGACTAAATATATATTAAAATATTAAAGCTAAACAGAAATATAAAAGAAAAAAGCATATTATAAATATTACACAAAATAAAATCTAAATATTAGGTGAAAAAAGGTAAATGTAAAAAGAGAAAAAATGCTACTAACTGATATAAGTTCAAGTAAAATTAAAACTAAAACTTCAAATTTGAAACTGAAATTAATTTTTTTTTAAGTATTTAAACCAAAGCTAAAAAAATTGAAAACTAAAAGTACAAAAAAAAAATTATAAATACTACAATAGCATATGTGACCCAGGACCACAAAACCAGTCTTAAGTCACTGGGGTATATTTGTAGCAATAGCCAAAAATACATTGTATGGGTCAAAATTATTGATTTTTCTTTTATGCCAAAAATCATTAGGAAATTCGGTAAAGATCATGTTCCAAAAAGATTTTTTGTAAAATTCCTACTATAAATATATCAAAATGTCATTTTTGATTAGTAATATGCATTGTTAAGAACATAATTTGGACAACTTTAAAGGTGATTTTCTCAGTCTTTTGATTTTTTTGCACCCTTAGATTCCAGATTTTCAAATAGATGTATCTCGGCCAAATATTGTCCTATCCTAACAAACCATACATCAATAGAAAGCTTATTTATTGAGCTTTCATATGATGTATACATCTCAGTTTTGTAAAATTTAACCTTATGACTGGTTTTGTGGTCCAGGGTCACATATAAATAACACCGAATCAACCCTGGTTTCAAACATTCAGCAGCAATAACAGCACATTTTTATTCATTTGCAATTTCAGCACACAGTGATGCTTCGCTGGCACCAGCAGGAGGCGCTGAAATACTGCGCAAACCTTCAGAGCTCCACTGAATCCTGTCATGATGATGTGTTTGTGTGTTTGGTACCTGTTTGCTCGTTTAAGGTCGTTAACGAACTCCGCCGACTGCTGATGTCTGACTTCACTGCTCTTAGTGAGTCTTTCTAACGCCGCCACCAACTCCTGAACACGACCCTTCAGCTTCTTCTCTCTGCAACACACACACACTTGTGTCACAAATACATGGAGAGTTTCCATGTCTTTTTGCTGTCAAATCTCGACTGATTTGTATCAAGTAAAAGTCGGAATAACTGCAGTAATATTTCCAGATGAACACTTACAGGACTGAAGCAGCTTGGCTTTACTTGATTCTCCATCAATCATTTTTTTAGCCTCAAATCTGATCATCAGGATCTTTTGAGGAACATTTATTTGTTGATCTCTCAATCATCATCGAATTGCATTGCAATATATGTTTGGATCATTTCAATCTCATATTATTGGAGCTATAGAGTGACCATTTTATATCAGTATCTGCTCTACTGTTATAAAGATCTCATTGATTTACATTATAAGCAGCAGAATTCATCATAAATATCAGCATCTGCACCAAATGCTCAGTTTGAGTCTCTGAGTAAAAGACAGCTGTTTTTTCTTCATATTCTCACTATATCAGAGACATAAAAGCTTAATGGATAAAATATGATACTCGACAAAAAAAAATATATCTACATAAGCATTATGTATATCATTTCCGCCGCTGAATAAAAAATAAAAAAGTTAATTGCGACCTTTTATCTCATAATTCTCACTTTTTTTTCCTCGCAATTTCGAGTTTTTATCTCGCAATGACTTTTTTTCTCAGAACTGTGAGATATAAACACACAACTGCAAGTTATAAGTAAGAATTGCAAGAAATAATGTCAGAAATGCAAGATATAAACACACAATTATGACTTTTTTCTCAGAACTGAGATATAAATGCACAATTGCGAATTATAAAGTCAGAATAGCGGGATATAAAGTTACAAATGTGAAATATAAACTCACAATTGCATTTTTTTTTTCTCTCAGAACTGATATAAACGCACAATTGCAAGTTACAAAGTCAGAATTGCAGGATATAAACGCAGTTGCAAGAAATAAAGACAGAAATGTGAGATTTAAAGTCAGAAATGTGAAATATAAACTCACAGTTTGGACTTTTTTTTCTTGAAATTGTAAGTTTGTATCTCGCAATACAGATTTTTTTTTCTCAGAACTGATGTAAACAACAAGACAAACTCACAATTCTGACTTCTTGCAATTTGGAGTTTACATCTCACAATTATTACTTTTTTTTTTCTCGAAATTGCGTGTTTGTATCTCGCAATTCTGATTTTTTTCTTAGAACTTATGTAAACGCACAATTGCGAGTTATAAAGTCAGAATTGCGGAATATAAACTGTGCCTTTTTTTCTCGCAATTGTGAGTTTATATCTCACAATTCTGAGTAAAAACGTCAAAATAACTGCAATAATGTTTTTTTTTAAATGTTTTATTCAGTTTATTATCAGTGACTGACCTCCTGAGGGCACCGGTGAGCTCCACCGCGAGGTCGCTGTCGTTCAGACTCCTCAGATCAGACAGACTGATCGCTGGAGAATCTCCAGACTCCTGCAGAAATCACATATTGCAGATTTATGTATCTTGTGTTTCTCATTTACCCAAAATTATGCCTAAACGGCTCATATCATAGAACATCCTTTTCTCCTTTCAAATGTGCATCAAATCTGTTTTTGTGTGTAACACACTGCAACTTTCAGAGCTTATATATATATATATAAAATTTCAATAAAAATATATAATTTAATTAAAAATAAATTAAAATAAAAACACTAGTTCAGTAAAAAAAAACCTGACAAATACAAAAAAATATATAAGAAAAAAAAATAAAACACTAAAAATACAAAATATTGATATTGAATAAAAGAATTAAATATTGAATACATAAAATTCTATTTTTGAAAAAAAAAAACCTAAATAAAAAAACAGTAGTTCAGTAAAAAAAACCTGACAAATACAAAAAATATATAATTTAAAAATATAAAACACTAAAAATACAAAATATTGATATTGAATAAAATAATTAAATATTGAATAAATAAAAATATATTTTTTAAAATAAAAAATAAAATAAAAAATAAATTAAAAGAAAAAACAGTAGTTCAGTAAAAAAACTCATAAATACAAAAAAAAATTACAAATATGAAAACTATAAAACACTAAAAATACAAAATATTGATATTGAATAAAATAATTAAATATTAATGAAAAAAAAAAAAAAAAAACTAGGTTCAGTAAAAAAGAAAATGACAAATAGAAAAAAATATATAATTTAAAAATATGAAAACTATAAAACACTAAAAATACAAAATATTGATATTGAATAAAAGAATTAAATATTGAATACATAAAATTCTATTTTTGAAAAAAAAAAACCTAAATAAAAAAACAGTAGTTCAGTAAAAAAAACCTGACAAATACAAAAAATATATAATTTAAAAATATAAAACACTAAAAATACAAAATATTGATATTGAATAAAATAATTAAATATTGAATAAATAAAAATATATTTTTTAAAATAAAAAATAAAATAAAAAATAAATTAAAAGAAAAAACAGTAGTTCAGTAAAAAAACTCATAAATACAAAAAAAAATTACAAATATGAAAACTATAAAACACTAAAAATACAAAATATTGATATTGAATAAAATAATTAAATATTAATGAAAAAAAAAAAAAAAAAACTAGGTTCAGTAAAAAAGAAAATGACAAATAGAAAAAAATATATAATTTAAAAATATGAAAACTATAAAACACTAAAAATACAAAATTTTGATATTGAATGAATAAAAATATATTTTTAAAAATAAAAACTTATCTGATATTTTATTTGAAATAAACAGTAGTTCAGTAAAAAAACCCCCGAAAAATACAATAAAAATATATAATTTAATTAAAAAATATGAAAATATCAAAACTCTTAATGATAATAAAATAACACTGGCTTTGCATCACAGGAATAATCATATTATTTCATAATTATTGAATGGCAGTGTGTGCAATAAAGTTAAATCTTTTGATTTTAAATAATACTTCCTTAAAATGTCCACTAAAAATACTTGATATCCATTGACAGGACTGCAAGTATGTCTTTCAAAAATTCCACTAGTGAAAATGTATTGGCATTTTGGTGCTTCCATTTAGGTTTTTTTATGGAATATCCTCACATTTGCACATGAATCTGTGACAGACAGCTGTCAGTATGTTGTATTGTAAGTACAGCACCTTGCCGCTCTTGTCTTTGGCTCCAGCGCTGCTGCCGGTGGAGTTGAGTGATCTGCGTCTCTGTTCCTGATGTTCCTCCACCTCAGACTTGAGATGCTCGATGTGAACCAGATAGGCCTGTTCCTGAGCCTCCCGCGTGCTCAGCTTCAGCTCCAGAGCTTTCTTCTCCTTCTCTAACAGATACAGCTGAGCCTTCAGCTCCGCCATCTCCTCCTGAAAACACACACAGATATATGTGACCTACTACAGCTTCATACGCACAACACATCCTGACGCGTCACAAACACACACTTACCAAACCCTGAATGCGTGTTTAATGAAAATGAAGAACCGCCTGAACGCTATGAGGGGTTTAGTGCATTTCCATCATATTATATTGACTAATAATCTATATAAACATGTGAAAAACTTAATTGCATTTACCATATACTAAATCATAAAAATGCTAAATTTAACTGAATCATTTTATAGTTTTAATAAAAAGGAAAAAAAATCTAAATGAAAGCACTAATTAAAATATTACTAGGAATATGGAATAAAGCATAAAAAATAAATGTATAAAAATAAAATTGTATAAAACACCTCCTAAAATACATTTTTTTTTCATTTTTAAAAATGAAATGTGATCAATATTAAATATTTTTTAAATAACATTTAGATAATTTAAAAATAAAAAACTACATGTGTTAAAATATTAATAATAGTATAATAAAAATAAGTTAATAAAAAAGATTTTAAAATGATAAAAACACTAAACATTTTAAGCATTTATTTGAAAGAGATTACATTAAATAGTTTTAACATGACAAAAGATAGAATTATGAAAAATATTACTAATAGTACAATAAAAAATAAATTAAAATAAACTAATTAAAAAAGGTTTTAAAATAATTACAAAAATATGAAACATTATTTGAAACAGATTAAATCAAATATTTTTCAAAAGACAAAGATTATAGAATTATGAAAATGATTTAAAAAATCGAATAAATTAAAATAAAATAAATAAAAACAAAACACTACAAAATATTGATACTGAATATTACAAAAATAAAAACTTTACAAATTAAAAAATTTAATATAATGTCTGATTCTACAATAATTTTACAATAATAAAAATATGCATACTAAAAAATACAAAATATTTATTCGAAATAAAGTTAAAATAAAGATTATTTATAAATAAAAACTGTACAAATTAAAAAATAACATGATATTGTATTTGAAATAAATTAAAACAAATAAAACCAATCAAAACCGTAAATTTAATAAATCTAATAAATCTAATAAAAATAAATCTAAAAATTCTACAATAACATTTACTAAGAAATACAAAATATTAATTATAAATAAATTAAAATATTATTTAATAATAAAAAACACTAAAATATGATATAAACAATCAAAATAAATAAATTCTACAATCATTTTACAACAATAAAAATAAAATGCTTACTAAATAAGATTGAATAAATATAAAATTATTACTAAAAAAAGATGGAATATTTATATTTAAAATAAATAAAAATAAAATAATTACTAAAAAAAGGAAACTGTATCTGTATTTTCAGAGCCAAAGTTTCAGCCACATTCTATTGGATGTGAATCACACAGTGACTTTTTTTAAAAAAAATTTAAAATTATTGTAGAATTTTTAGATTCTTTTATTTTGATTGTTTTTGTTTTTATTTTATTAAAAATTTAATATTATATTTTAGGTTTTTTTAATAGTCTTATTTTTTAATCGTTATTTTAATTTATTTCTAAGAAATATTTTGTATTTTTTTAGTAAGTGTTTTATTTTTATTATTGTAAAATGATTTTAGAATTTTTAGATGGTTTTATTTTTATTGTTTTTATTTGTTTTCATTTTATTACAAATAAAATATCACATTTTAGTGTTTTTTTAATAGTTTTTATTTTTAAATAGTTATTTTAATTCATTTTGAATAAATATTTTGTATTTGTTTAGTAAGTGTTTTTTATGGTACAATTATTGTAGTTGAATTTTTAGATGGTTTTATTTTTATTAGTTTTTTATTTATTTCAAATAAAATATCATATTTTAGTGTTTTTTAATATTTTTATTTTTAAATATTTTTTTATTTAAAATTATTTCTAATAAATATTTTGTATTTGTTTAGTACGTGTTTTTTATTGTGAAATTATTGTAGAATTTTTATTTTTATTAGTTTTTATTTTAATTTATTTCAAATACAATATATTTTAGTGTTTTTAAATTGTTTCTATTTTTAACTTTGTATTTTTATTTATTTCTAATAAATATTTTGTATTTGTTTAGTGTTTTATTTTCATTATTGTAAAATTATTGTAGAATGTTTAGATTCTTTTATTTTGATTGTTTTTGTTTTTATTTTATTAAAAATGTAATATTATATTTTAGTTTTTTTTAATAGTCTTATTTTTAAATATTTATTTTAATTTATTTCTAAGAAATATTTTGTATTTTTTTTTTTTTGTAAGTATTTTATTTTTGTATCTGTATTTTCAGAGCCAAAGTTTCAGCCACATTCTATTAGATGTGAAACACACAGTGACTCTCTGAAGGTCATTTATTCCTCAAGTCTTTCAGACTGATCTGGTGTCAGTGTTTCTGTAGAAATGTCAGCTGACAGAGTCGATCATATCTAAATCATCTCTCAGTGTCCGATCAGATCTCACATTTCAAACGCGCCGCTCATCTGAATGCCAAAGCTGAAGGTCACTGACGGATCAAACACGAGAAATCAGAGCTGATGGAGAACCACAGCCGACCAAACTGACAGAAAGACACTCTGAGAGAGTCAAACATGGACAAACGGCTTCAGTATCATCATCTAGAAACTAGTGTTGCACGATATACCCATCAAAATAAAAGTTCAGTTTAACTTGACAGAAATATTACTTCATGTAATGTTAGCACTACTACTAATAATACAAATATTAAAACAACATTGACCAGAAAAAATATTTACTAGAATTTATTTAAAATTGTAAATACACATGATGAATAATTCTTTATAAAATTCAATTAATCTTTATAAAGTAATTAGACACGCTTTCGATTATCAAAATTGAATGAAACTATTAAAATGGAATGCAGAAAATTAACGGAAAACAGATTTAAAGTAAAACTGAATTTGAGAAAAATAATAAAATGTATTTTATAGGCCTTAAAATGTCAATTTTATATTATAATATTAAATATTTATTATATTGTTCTTATTTTTATTTGCTTTTATTTTAATTTATTTCACATAAAATATATTTTAGTGTTTTTAAATAGTTTCTATTTTTAACTTTGTATTTTAATTTATTTCTAATAAATGTTTCGTATTTGTTTAGTGTTTTATTTTCATTATTATAAAATTATTGTAGAATTTTAAGATTCTTTCATTTTGATTGTTTTTGTTTTTATTTTATTACAAATTAAATATTATATTTTAGTGTTTTTTAATAGTTTTTATTTCGAAATAGTTATTTTAATTTATTTTGAATAAATATTTTGTATTTGTTTAGTAAGTGTTTTTTATGGTACAATTATTGTAGAATTTTTTTATTTTATTTTTATTAGTTTTTTATTTATTTCAAATAAAATATCATATTTTAGTGTTTTTTAATATTTTTATTTTTAAATATTTTTTTTAAAATTATTTCTAATAAATATTTTGTATTTGTTTAGTACGTGTTTTTTATTGTGAAATTATTGTAGAATTTTTAGATGGTTTTATTTTGATTGTTTTTGTTTTAATTTATTTCAAATAAAATATATTTTAGTGTTTTTAAATAGTTTCTATTTTTAACTTTGTATTTTAATTTATTTCTAATAAATATTTCGTATTTGTTTAGTGTTTTATTTTCATTATTGTAAAATTATTGTAGAATTTTACAATTCTTTTATTTTGATTGTTTTTGTTTTTATTTTATTACAAATTAAATATTATATTTTAGTGTTTTTTAATAGTTTTTATTTTGAAATAGTTATTTTAATTTATTTTGAATAAATATTTTGTATTTGTTTAGTAAGTGTTTTTTTATGGTACAATTATTGTAGATTTTTTTTATTTTATTTTTATTAGTTTTTTATTTATTTCAAATAAAATATCATTTTAGTGTTTTTTAATATTTTTATTTTTAAATATTTTTATTTTAAATTATTTCTAATAAATATTTTGTATTTGTTTAGTACGTGTTTTTTTATTGTGAAATTATTGTAGAATTTTTAGATGGTTTTATTTTGATTGTTTTTGTTTTAATTTATTTCAAATAAAATATATTTTAGTGTTTTTAAATAGTTTCTATTTTTAACTTTGTATTTTAATTTATTTCTAATAAATATTTCGTATTTGTTTAGTGTTTTATTCTCATTATTGTAAAATTATTGTAGAATTTTAAGATTCTTTTATTTTGATTGTTTTTGTTTTTATTTTATTACAAATTAAATATTATATTTTAGTGTTTTTTAATAGTTTTTATTTTTTAATAGTTATTTTAATTTATTTTGAATAAATATTTTGTATTTGTTTAGTAAGTGTTTTTTATGGTACAATTATTGTAGAATTTTTTTATTTTATTTTTATTAGTTTTTTATTTATTTCAAATAAAATATCATATTTTAGTGTTTTTTAATATTTTTATTTTTAAATATTTTTTTTAAAATTATTTCTAATAAATATTTTGTATTTGTTTAGTACGTGTTTTTTATTGTGAAATTATTGTAGAATTTTTAGATGGTTTTATTTTGATTGTTTTTGTTTTAATTTATTTCAAATAAAATATATTTTAGTGTTTTTAAATAGTTTCTATTTTTAACTTTGTATTTTAATTTATTTCTAATAAATATTTCGTATTTGTTTAGTGTTTTATTTTCATTATTGTAAAATTATTGTAGAATTTTACAATTCTTTTATTTTGATTGTTTTTGTTTTTATTTTATTACAAATTAAATATTATATTTTAGTGTTTTTTAATAGTTTTTATTTCGAAATAGTTATTTTAATTTATTTTGAATAAATATTTTGTATTTGTTTAGTAAGTGTTTTTTATGGTACAATTATTGTAGATTTTTTTTATTTTATTTTTATTAGTTTTTTATTTATTTCAAATAAAATATCATTTTAGTGTTTTTTAATATTTTTATTTTTAAATATTTTTTTTAAAATTATTTCTAATAAATATTTTGTATTTGTTTAGTACGTGTTTTTTATTGTGAAATTATTGTAGAATTTTTAGATGGTTTTATTTAGACATGCTTTTGATTATTAAAATTTAATGAAACTATTAAAATGGAATGCAGAAAATTAACGGAAAACAGATTTAAAGTAAAACTGAATTTGAGAAAAATAATAAAACGTATTTTATAGGCCTTAAAATGTCAATTTTTTATTATAATATTAAATATTTATTATATTGTTCTTATTTTTATTTGCTTTTATTTTAATTTATTTCAAATAAAATATATTTTAGTGTTTTTAAATTGTTTCTATTTTTAACTTTGTATTTTAATTTATTTCTAATAAATGTTTCGTATTTGTTTAGTGTTTTATTTTCATTATTATAAAATTATTGTAGAATTTTAAGATTCTTTCATTTTGATTTATTTCAAATAAAATATCATACTTAAGTGTTTTTTAATTGTTCTTATTTTTAAATAATTGTTATTTTTTAATTTTTATATTGTGTTATTTTTGTATCAGTAGATGAATTCTAGAAGAGTGTGGTACCTTCATGGCCATGAGCTCCTGCATGAGGACGGCGTTCTCCAGGTCGAGTCTCTGCGAGTCGCCGCGTGGTTTAACGTCGTAACTGAGCGGGTCGATGTGAACGCTCTCCAGCTCCAGCATGGTCAGTTTGACGGCCGCCCGATCGTTCTTCAGCTGCTGAACGTAGTCCTTCAGACGCTGCTCGTCGTCTTTGGAGAAATCCGTGTCACAGCTGCTGGCCGTGGAGCTGGTGGTGCTAAAACACAAAACACATTTACTCATACACACATATTAAACTTCAAATTTAGTCACACACACTCACTCAGGGCTCAAAATTCGTTTTTGTGTGTATTGAGTCTATATTACAATTATATTAAAAGAAAAATGTTACTGCTTTAACCATAAAATTCATTTTAATTTTTTTATTATCAACCATGAAACCATATTTGGGAAATATTTTTCCTAAAATCTAAAATTATTGTTACTATTATTATTATTATTATTATTATTAATAAATGCCATGGAATACGCCTATAATATTAAAATAAAAAATAACTTTATTATAAAACAATACATTTATTATACAAATAATTTCTATTACTTAGTTATTATTATATTATTTGTACAATACATTTCTATAATTAAGTTTTATTAGGGGAATTATTATTATAATTTATTCTTTTTAAGAATAATAATTAATTATTACTTTTTATAGTAAATGTTCATTTTTATGTTAACATTTTTTTTATAATAACGATGATTTCAATAACAATGAGAGTAACTGTTATTACAAAAAATAATATGTATTTACAAATAATTTATAAAAACAAATACAATGACAATATTATGAACAATATTAAATATTTTAGATAATAAAAAAACACTAAAAATAGTAAACATTTTTAAAATAAAAACAATATTAAAAATCTATTTGAAACTGATTAAATTGAATAGTTTTAAAGTAACAAAAATCATAGAATTATGAAAATATGAAAAAATTAATAATATTAAAAATCTTCATGTGTTAAAAATATAACACAAAATACATTCACGTAAATAAAATAGTTTTTTGAAATAATAAAAATAAAACACTAAAAAATACAAATGATTGATATTAAATAAGAAAAAAATAAAGAAAAATATTAAATAAGTTAAAATAATTTTTTTAAATTTCATTTTAGTTGAGTATTACTGTTATAATTTTTATACGTTTTATAATTACTTTTAAATATATATTTTTAATTAATCCTTATAATCATTTTACCAATAATACGAGTAATTATTATTATTAATTATTTTATACCATATTTTATAATTATTTTTGATAATAATTATTAAATATATTTACAAGAAATGTTAGGAATTATTTAAAGAACAATAAGAGTAATTAATAACTTAATAAAAAAGTTAATTATTTTACTATATATTATGATTTTTGATAATTATTTATACATTTAAAATTATTTAAAATTAACAAGAGCTGTTGTTATATTATTACTGTTATCATTTTTATAAGTTTTTATAACTTCTATAAAATTACTTTAACAATATTTTTATAACGAATGTTTAGAATTTTACTAATAATATGATTATTTATTTTATACAATATTTCATAATTAATAAAACTAATATTAAATATATTACACTATTTAAGTGTAATATACTATTACATAATTAAGTAATAGTCATTTTACCAATAATACGAGTAATTATTATTATTAATTATTTTATACCATATTTTATAATTAATTTTGATAATAATTATTAATTATATTTACAAGAAATGTTAGGAATTATTTAAAGAACAATAAGAGTAATAAATAACTTAATTAAAAAGGAGTTAATTATTTTACTATATATTATTATGATTTTTGATAATTATTTATACATTTAAAATTATTTAAAATTAACAAGAGCTGTTGTTATATTATTACTGTTATCATTTTTATACGTTTTTATAACTTCTATAAAATTACTTTAACAATATTTTTATAACGAATGTTTAGAATTTTACTAATAATATGATTATTTATTTTATACAATATTTCATAATTAATAAAACTAATATTAAATATATTACACTATTTAAGTGTAATATACTATTACATAATTAAGTAATAGTCATTTTACCAATAATACGAGTAATTATTATTATTAATTATTTTATACCATATTTTATAATTAATTTTGATAATAATTATTAATTATATTTACAAGAAATGTTAGGAATTATTTAAAGAACAATAAGAGTAATAAATAACTTAATTAAAAAGGAGTTAATTATTTTACTATATATTATTATGATTTTTGATAATTATTTATACATTTAAAATTATTTAAAATTAACAAGAGCTGTTGTTATATTATTACTGTTATCATTTTTATACGTTTTTATAACTTCTATAAAATTGCTTTTACAATATTTTTTATAACAAATGTTTAGAATTTCACTAATAATACGATTATTTATTTTATACAATATTTCAATTATTTAAAGTAATAATCATTTTACCAAAAATACGAGTAATTATTATTATTAATTATTTTATACTATATTTTATAATTATTTTTGATAATAATTATTAATTATATTTACAAGAAATGTTAGGAATTATTTAAAGAACAATAAGAGTAATTAATAATTTAATAAAAAAGTTAATTATTTTACTATATATTATGATTTTTGATAATTATTTATACATTTAAAATTATTTAAAATTAACGAGAGCTGTTATATTATTACTGTTATCATTTTTATACGTTTTTATAACTTCTATAAAATTGCTTTTACAATATTTTTTATAACTAATGTTTAGATTTTTACTAATAATACGACTATTTATTTTATACAATATTTCATAATTATTTAAAGTAATAGTCATTTTACCAATAATACGAGTAATTATTATTATTAATTATTTTATACTATATTTTATAATTATTTTTGATAATAATTATTAATTATATTTACAAGAAATGTTAGGAATTATTTAAAGAACAATAAGAGTAATTAATAACTTAATTAAAAAGGAGTTAATTATTTTACTATATAGTATGATTTTTCATAATTATTTATACATTTAAAATTATTTAAAATTAACAAGAGCTGTTGTTATATTATTACTGTTATCATTTTTATACGTTTTTATAACTTCTATAAAATTGCTTTTACAATATTTTTTATAACTAATGTTTAGATTTTTACTAATAATACGACTATTTATTTTATACAATATTTCATAATTATTTAAAGTAATAGTCATTTTACCAATAATACGAGTAATTATTATTATTAATTATTTTATACTATATTTTATAATTATTTTTGATAATAATTATTAATTATATTTACAAGAAATGTTAGGAATTATTTAAAGAACAATAAGAGTAATTAATAACTTAATAAAAAAGGAGTTAATTATTTTACTATATATTATGATTTTTGATAATTATTTATACATTTAAAATTATTTAAAATTAACAAGAGCTGTTGTTATATTATTACTGTTATCATTTTTATACGTTTTTATAACTTCTATAAAATTGCTTTTACAATATTTTTTATAACAAATGTTTAGAATTTCACTAATAATACGATTATTTATTTTATACAATATTTCATAATTATTTAAAGTAATTACGATTAATTTGTACAATATATACAATATTTACTATATACTATAAAAAATTATTTTTACATTTTACTTTTTTTGAATTAATAAGCTATTATTATTATTATTATTATTTTTTATATATATATATATATATATATATATTATATATATTATTTTTTTTTATTACTCACGATTGTGAGGAATTGCTGTTAATGCGACGCCGCCCAGACTCTGTGACTCCAGCGGTTTAATAATCGTCAGTGTGAACGAGATTGAACACAATCACAATGAAGCGTGAAAACGCCTTTTAATGAATCTCCCTCCCTCAATTAACATGGCCCATAATTACAACGACAATCACAATTATCTCCATCTGCACAGAAACACTTCTGACACACACACACACACACACACACACACACACACACACACACACACACACACACACACACACCCAGAGTGTGTTGTCATGGGCAACTGCTGGACCAGAACCATGTACAAACCGTCAGACAGATGAAAACCAGACCTGCAGAATCACAGAATCACACCCACAGACGCTCCTTTCCATGAAGGCTTCATTTATTGATTGTTAATTAGCTTTATTTTCAATAAATCTTTTAGTTATTAATCCACGTATTAACACACGTCACAGCCTACACCTTTTCAGAAGGGATGCTCTGATCAGGATTTTTGCAGTTGAACCGAGTATCGATTTAGTGTCATGGTGATCGGCCGATACCAATGCGATTGAACTTTATATATCTGATATGTAATCTCTCTGATCAACATTCATCTTTTTTCAGATAAAGTAATACTACAGATGTTGCTTTTGTTACATTTTACAGTAATTCTGTAATATATGTTATGTAATGTAACTATTGTTTTAAAGGCCATAGAATGGAAAACTGTATTTACCTTGGCATAGTTGAATAATAATTGTGACCCTGGACCACAAAACCAGTCTTAAGTCGCTGGGGTATATTTGTAGCAATAGCCAAAAATACATTGCATTGTTCAAAATTTTTTATTTTTCTTTTAAGCCAAAAATCATTAGGAAATTAAGTAAAGATCATGCTCCATGAAGATTTTTTTTTAAAAATTCCTACGTTAAATATATCAAAATGTAATTTTTGATTAGTAAAATGCATTGTTAAGAACTTAATTTGGACAACTTTAAAGATGATTTTCTCAGTATTTTGATTTTTTTGCATCCTCAGATTCTAGATTTTCAAATAGATGTATCTCAGCCAAATATTGTCCTATCCTAACAAACCATATATCAATAGAAAGCTTATTTATTGAGCTTTCATAAGATGTATACATCTCAGTTTTGTAAAATTTAACCTTGTAACTGGTTTTGTGGTCCAGGGTCACATATAGTAATATATAGTTTTTTCAAAAAAATGTAAAAAAAAAATGCAGTCTCCAAAAAAAAAAAAAAAAAAAAAAAAAAAAAAAGCCTCTTTGGTGGAAAAAGGTTCCCGACCCCTGTTCTAAACTATAGCAAATAAACTGTGGTAATATGAGCAATGTTGTGTACAGTTGTGGCCAAAAGTTTTGAGAATTACATAAATATTGGAAATTAGAAAAGTTGCTGCTTAAGTTTTTATAATAGCAATTTGCATATACTCCAGAATGTTATGAAGAGTGATCAGATGAATTGCATAGTCCTTCATTGCCATGAAAATTAACTTAATCCCGAAAAAAAACTTTCCACTACATTTCATTGCTGTCATTAAAGGACCTGCTGAGATCATTTCAGTAATCGTCTTGTTAACTCAGGTGAGAATGTTGACGAGCACAAGGCTGGAGATCATTATGTCAGGCTGATTGGGTTAGAATGGCAGACTTGACATGTTAAAAGGAGGGTGATGCTTGAAATCATTGTTCTTCCATTGTTAACCATGGTGACCTGCAAAGAAACGCGTGCAGCCATCATTGCGTTGCATAAAAATGGCGTCACAGGCAAGGATATTGTGGCTACTAAGATTGCACCTAAATCAACAATTTATAGGATCATCAAGAACTTCAAGGAAAGAGGTTCAATTCTTGTTAAGAAGGCTTCAGGGCGTCCAAGAAAGTCCAGCAAGCACCAGGACCGTCTCCTAAAGAGGATTCAGCTGCGGGATCGGAGTGTCACCAGTGCAGAGCTTGCTCAGGAATGGCAGCAGGCAGGTGTGAGCGCATCTGGACACACAGTGAGGACAAGACTTTTGGAAGATGGCCTGGTGTCAAGAAGGGCAGCAAAGAAGCCACTTCTCTCCAAAAGAAACATCAGGGACAGATTGACCTTCTGCAAAAAGTATGGCGAATGGACTGCTGAGGACTGGGGCAAAGTCATATTCTCAGATGAAGCCTCTTTCCGATTGTTTGGGGCATCTGGAAAAAGGCTTGTCCGGAGAAGAAAAGGTGAGCGCTACCATCAGTCCTGTGTCATGCCAACAGTAAAGCATCCTAAGACCATTCATGTGTGGGGTTGCTTCTCATCCAAGGGAGTGGGCTCACTCACAATTTTGCCCAAAAACACAGCCATGAATAAAGAATGGTACCAAAACACCCTCCAACAGCAACTTCTTCCAACAATCCAACAACAGTTTGGTGAAGAACAATGCATTTTCCAGCACGATGGAACACTGTGCCATAAGGCAAAAGTGATAACTAAGTGGCTCGGGGACCAAAACGTTGATATTTTGGGTCCATGGCCTGGAAACTCCCCAGATCTTAATCCCATTGAGAACTTGTGGTCAATCCTCAAGAGGCGGGTGGACAAACAAAAACCCACTAATCCTGACAAACTCCAAGAAGTGATTATGAAAGAATGGGTTGCTATCAGTCAGGATTTGGCCCAGAAGTTGATTGAGAGCATGCCCAGTCCAATTGCAGAGGTCCTGAAAAAGAAGGGCCAACACTGCAAATACTGACTCTTTGCGTAATTGTCGATAAAAGCCTTTGAAACGTATGAAGTGCTTGTAATTATATTTCAGTACATCACAGAAACAACTGAAACAAAGATCTAAAAGCACTTGAGCAGCAAACTTTGTGAAAACTAATATTTGTGTCATTCTCAAAACTTTTGGCCACGACTGTATATATGTGTATATATATATATATATATATATATATATATATATATATATATATATATATATATATTAGGGCTGTCAATCGATTAAATTTTTTAATCGCGATTAATCGCATGGTTGTCATGAGTTAACTCGCGATTAATCGCACATTTTTATCTGTTCTAAATGTACCTTAAATTAATACTTTTTAAAGTTTTTAATACTCTAATCAACATTGGCATGGACAAATATGGATGCTTTAAGCAAATATGTGTTTATTATCAGTGAAACCATACTCGACATGAAGACTAACTTGTTTCAAATGTCATAGATGTTTTTCAAATAACTTGTTCATGTCTATTAGACACATGAAAAAAAGAACATAGAAACACCAGGTTCCCATTACTTCTCTTTCTTTGCACTGAGCAATTTACTTCCACAAGCTTGTTTATATTATTTGCCGGACAGGGCAGCTCACTTCTTCTGAACAAGCAAAATCTACATTTATTATTACATTTCTTTGTCTCTCGGTGCCCACATACTGTAATCTGATGCAGCCAAGTTCTCAACAAAACTGTTTCCATTGTTTTGATTAAGTATTTTTGTTATCAGACAATCAAAGTAATATGAAATAAAAAAAAAAATCCTGAATTATGATCATGATTCAATCACTGGAAAGAATCATTTACCGGCATCTGGACATAAGTCACTCCCTGCATTACTATCATTGTTTTTAACTTCCTGTTTGAATTCCTTCAGGATCCTTTGACTTTTTAGGAGTTTACTCATTTAAAGTTATGTGATCGCAAAAACCTGCTTCTTTTTTTTTAATGTATTGTTTTGGTTATAATGTACTGATTGGAGAGCCTGGTCTCATGAAAATGCGCACTAGCACGACTTTCTGTTTCTATTTGGCGTGCTATTAATAAGCTGAAATTAACTTCGGCGTGCATATGATATGCATGTGTTTGACGTGCATATAATACGCCGTTTTCGCGTGCATACTCGTATGTGGCTTTACACATCAACTCCACAGCACCAATCCTAACGTACACCGACTCCGCTTGCATTCATTAAATATGCCAGAAGTGCCGGTACGCATGAAAAAGTGCAAGTACGCAAAAGGATAAAATACAGAAGTGCCTGCGTACCGGCCCACTTCAAGCACTGGAATGAACATAACATCTGTTTTAACTGAAAGCGCTGCTCCACTGCCGCTCGCTGAACAGAGCAGACGCAGATATAAAGAGAGGGAGGTGCGCGCGCATTGGGAGACCTCGCGCTCGTTCAGTAAAACCGGAGAGACTATATTAGGTTTGTCCAATTATGTGTTTATGTATTGTTGCTAGACACTTTTCGCTAGGTTGGCAGCACTGTGCATCCATTTCTTTAACTATGGGCTACGTAGTGGGTCAAACAGAAAATGCGCGATGCGTTAATCGCGCGTTAATAAAATTAGTGCCGTTAAAATGAATTTGCGTTAACGCGCTATTAACGCGTTAATTTTGACAGCCCTAATATATATATATTAGGGATGTAACGGTATCAAAATTTCACGGTACGGTAATACTTCGATATGAATGTCACGGTACGGTATTTATTGAATCATTTACAGGAAAAACAAAACTAATGAAGAGACTCGAAAAAAAGTGCCAGAAGTGCTTATTAAACAGTTACATGAACACTGAACATATCAATGGCACACAATTAGCCATCTATCACTTTGAAACAGGAACTTCAATTTTAATAACAAAAAAATATTAAACCATATAAAAAAAAATTTTAAAGTTTCAATTTAGTATTCTTGAAAACTATGAAAAAATAAAAATAGCAGCCTGCTTATTGCAGTTGGCCCATGTGATGAATGAGTATTTGAGAACAATCACCTCATTCTCTCACACACTCATTCAGACAGAGACAGGTTTTTTTTTAAGTAAAATTAGCATATTAACATTATCTGGTAAAAGCTGGGATCTCTGGGCATTTACAATGTCCCCTGCAACAGGAAAAACCCTCTCACTTGGGACCAGAGTATGTGAGCGGAGTGGAGCGGCAACAATTTCCCCTCCGCGCTCTGTCCATTTAATAATCGCTCCGCTCCAGCTTCCAAGCTAATAACATCAGCATTAAAACAGTATAATTGCTGCTTTATGCAGTACAAAGTTTGTAATGAAAATAAAAATAAATTTTTCGTCAGTTATTTTACTTATGGAACGCTGCATTTCTTACAGATTTCTGCTCATTCGAAATCGGATACCATTACATTTGTTTTAATGCATTAACAGAGTGATTGCGTGTGAATAAGTGCTGTACCTGTTTAAATGATGCTTTCACCTGAAAATATTAAGTATCTAGAAAGAACCAACTTGTGAACTATAATTTACCGCTCATATGATGTCCATTGCCGTCATCATAGCCTTCACATTATTTCTGATTTGAGTGATCCATCTCTATCAAGCGAAATATGTTTAGCATGTGAATTCCTGCTTAATATGCGGTTATATTACGGACCGTTGGCATGAATTGTTCTCATGATGGA
>NC_133365.1:54484464-54528962 GCF_049309525.1 Garra rufa
CAATTAACTGTCAAATAAAATAGAATAAAATATATTTTTTAAATATAGTACAAAACAAAAAAGTAGAAAAAAAATATATACACATATATATGTGTATTTTTGATCAAGTAAATGCAGCCTTGATGAACAAATATAATATATATATATATATATATATATATATATATATATATATATATATATATATATATAAATAATGAATATATAATGAATATATAGTAATATAATATAATTTGTACTTGTTTAATTTTTATATATTTTAAAAATATATTTTAACTTATTTTACCATTAACTGTCCAAAAAAAAATATATATTTTTAAAACAAAGTACAAATAAACAAGTAGAAAAAAATATACATGTATGTGTATTTTTGATCAAGTAAATGCAGCCTTGATGAGCATATGTATATTTTTGTACTTGTTGATTTGTACTATAATTTAAAAATGTATTTTATTTGACCATTAACAGACATCACATAACTGTTAACATGGAAATGTGTTAAATTATTGAAATATTAATTTGCCATTTCAGTGGGTCTTTAAGAACTTATTTGAGCACAAAGAAGTTCTGCTGATGAAAAGGTTTTGGAGTTCCTGCATTATGTATTTATAACTGTATATATAAACAAGAAAAGTCTATGGGACGTCCTGATTTAAGGATGTGTGTTTGTCTCTTACCCACAGTACTGACTCCAGCGGCTCTGAACTGACCCAAAACCAGACTCTGTTCACTTTCGGCCAGCGCCAGCAGCAGCTCATACGCCTCGATACACTGCTCACTGCAACACACACACAAGAACAATCATGAAAACACACTCCAGAGGAATGTAGAGGCCAGCGCAGATCCTTCATCAGCTTCTGAAACCCTGATGGAAAATATTTAACGGGAAACAAAAGCCACAAACAGGCCTGGACGTGATGCTGGAATGCACTCGTTTCATCGGCCTCTGATTATAACGCAGGTACAAACAAACAAGAATGAATCTAAAAGGTTGGGTCAAAGAGTTCATTATTCAGTGAGTGTTACTTAAAGTAGAAGAAAAGTATGAACTGGAAAAGTCAAGGTATTTTTGCACATCAAACACCAGCTTTAAAGCAGGGTTATCATCATCAACTAAAACTGAAACACTGTTACTTTAACATTAATTAAAAATACATAAATAAAAAAAAGAATTTTGGAAGATTCACTTAAGATTTGAGAACTTATTTTAAGTACATTTAAGTTTTGAACTATATATTAATAGTTTTTTTATCTTTTAAATTTTAAAATTAAATAAAAAAATTTTTTTTAATTCTCAAATCTTAAGAAAATATTTGGGACCTGAAAAGACCTGAATACTTTGAACTAAAATGTAGATGTACTTAAGAAAAGATTTGAGAACTAAAAGAAAATGTTTGAGAGCCGAAAAGACATACTTGAGAAAAGTTGAAAAAAAAAAAAGAAGAAGTACATTATAAGTTTTCAAATATTTTAATATTTTTTTAAAGAACATCTTTTAAACTAAAAAATTCAATTAAAACATTTTTTTTAAATTCTAAAATCTTCAGAAAATATTTGGGACCTGAAAAGACATACTTAAGAAAATTTTGAACTAAAAAAGAAAATATAATGAAAAATATGTACTTAAGTAAAGATTTGAGAACTAAAAGAAAATGTTTGAGACCAGAAAAGCTGTACTTGAGAAAAATAGGAACTAAATTGTTTTTTCTGAAGATTCACTTAAGATTTAAGAACTTATGTTAAGTACATTTAAGTTTTCAAATATTGTTACTCAATCTTTTAAGGTCTCAAATATTTTCTTAAAAACATATTTTTAAATTCTCAAATCTTAAGAAAATATTTGGGACCTAAAAAGTTGTCCTTAGGAAAATTTTGAATTAAAAAAGAAAATCTAATTTGAAAGATATACATAAGTAAAGATTAGAGAACTAAAATAAAAATGTTTAAAACCCGAAAAGACTTTCTTGAGAAAAATTTTAACTAAAAAAAAATAATAATTTGGAAGATTCACTTAAGAACTTATATTAAAGGTTGTATCAGCGATTTCTAGCCTAAAACATAAAGTGTCAATTTCAGCTGAGCTTTCTTCAGCTGAATTTGACACTTTATGTTTCAGGCTAGAAATCGCTGATACAACCTTTAAGTACAATTAAGTTTTCAAATATATACACACACACACACACACACACACACACACACACACACACACACACACACACACACACACACACACACACACACACACACACGTGTGTGTGTATTATTATTTTTGTTTTTTTAAAGTACATCTTTTACAGTCTCAAATGTTTTCTTACAAACATTTTTTTTAAATGCTCAAATCTTACGAAAATATTTGGGACCTGAAAAGACGTACTTAGGAAATTTTTGAACTAAAAAAAATGATAATTTAAAAAGATTTAGTAAAATAAAGCTTTGAGAAATAAAGGAAAAAGTTCGAGACCCAAAAAGACAAACTCGAGATAAGTTGGAACTAAAAAAAAAAAAAAAAAAGGAATTTGGAAGATTCACTTAAGATTTGAGAACTTATGTTAAGTACACTTTAAGTTTTTAAATATAAAAAAAAAAAAAAATGTAACTCTGGAAAAAATATTATTGTGAGTTATCAGTGCACGTTATTACAAAGAAATAAATGTTTATTTTCATGTATATTATATTTTTCTATCATAACTTGACCTGTCTCTGAAACTGTCAAAAATCATTCTTATTTCCTAGTCGGCTGTCATATATAGATTACATTGACTTGTGATATATTTGTTGGGGATATTAATATTGTTGAAGATAAATGCAGAAATAGATATATCAGACATTAGAATTACGTGCCATGCTCAACAGTCTTTGGTCATCTAAATATGAAAATATAATTGCATAATAAAAAAAGAAATGGTGAAACACATGCATGATCACGTGTTTATGGTGTTGATTTGCTCGTGTGTGAGGGCTGTCAGTGTGATTAATAGTGGTGTTTTACGCTCTCGGCGCCGTCTTTATGAGCGTTTGACTGGCCTCATGTAATGACAGTCAGATGACATCATGATCACTGGGGACCGAATTCAATCAAACCCTCCTCCTCCTCCAGCTGGAAAACCAACACACCAGCAAACTCATACACTACATGCTCCTGAAAGACATCTCTTCTGCTCATCCAGTAAATGAAGCAAAAACACTAATATTATGAATTATTATTACAATTTAAAACAGCTATGTGAGTATATGTTAGGGCAAGACACTGCAGGTGAATCGGGAAAAAATAACTAATAGTTATCACCTTACTTTCACTGATAATTTCAGACATTTTTGTATTACACGTTTTCTAAAATGTTAGGTTTTAATATGCAAATGAGGCATTATTTAATGAAATAGGTGCTAATTTGCATGCATTTCTAGTACAAACATCTAAACACTGGATGAAGTCAGTTTCAAAATTGTTTTTGACATATTAAAGTCCGTAATGGAGATTGGGTATTTCATTTTGTCACAAATTTTTTTTTTTGGGGGGGTGGGGGTAAGATGTATAAAATCAAGCAAATTATATATGAACAAATCCCTCTGTAAAAACTTCAAGATATAGACAGGAATAAAAATGTAAAGACTGGTGTGTTTAAGTGCTACTGAAGTGGAGATTTAAGGCTCAGTGTAGGAGAAAAAAATAATTTTGAGAAAACAGCCTTTAAAAAATATGGATTATAATTGAAATCTATTGACACAAATAGATTAAGTGCTATAAAACAGTGACTTTTATGTGTGTTCCACTAGTCTGAAAAAACACTTTAAGAAAAACCAAAAAGCCCAAAATCTCAAACTTGACAGGTGCATGAAAAAACAACATTAGCAGAAAATAGAAAACAGATTCCCAGAATTTGATCAAAATAAAACTGAATTGGAGAAAAAAAAATAAGTATTTTATAAGGCCTTAAAATGGCATTTTTGTTAAACTTTTAAGAAATTGCTGTTAAATCGTGTACTTTTCATAATATTAGACATGCTTTTTGGTTAATATTTTTTAAATGTAACCGTTAAAACAGAGTCTAGAAAAAAATAAAAATGGGAAAACGGAATCCAGAAAAATAAAATGAATTTGGAAGAAATAAAACATTGTAGGGTCCTATTTATTTCATTTGTGTCTTTGTTGTCTTGTATTTGCCCTTTAGTTTGTTACTTGCATCTATGTTCTTATTATTAATAACAAAGATAAAGTAACGCAAATTTACTCTATCATGATAGAAATTGTTATTGTGAAATAAAATGACTATATCACGAAATAAGAAAGTTGCAATACTCTCATCATATCGATCAATCAGACATGTTTATTGAGCAGCAAATCAATATATTAGAATGATTTCTGAAGGATCATGTGACGCTGAAAATTCAGCGTTGATCACAGAAATAAATTACATTTTAAGAGATATTCAAATAGAAACAGTTGGTTTAAATTGTAATATTTAACCTGTTAGTTTTGATCAAACAAATGCAGCCTGATGTGCATATTCACAATCAATTTTACAACTATTATTATTGATAACGTGAAGTATCTCCCCGCATATTAATAGCAGCTCAAGCTCTGTAATTAAATATATTTTTTCCTCCATTTGTTTCCTTCCTGCTGTGTGAGAGTGAGCTGCTCTGTGAATCAGCCAATCAGAGCGGAGCTCCTCATTATTATTCATGAACCCTCCAAATAAGGTAATAATAGACCATTTCATTCTAGGGACAAATCCTAGGGTTGTAAATGGACTTGTAAAACCATTTTATAAGCCTTCTATGTAGATATCAGGGAACAATTCAAAATACTGTATCAATGCATTCTATGGCACCTTTAATGTCAATTTTTATTCTAATCTAATTGATCAGGAATTGCCTGGATGCTGAAAGGTGTGTATTATAAAGCAGAACTGAGTCTAAATCTGCATCACAGCATGTTAGGGAATAGGGATTAAATCTCTACAGCAGGAATACAAATGAGCCCTGAGTTTGTGTGAGTGACAGACATAGAGATTTTCATTTCTCAGCCGTAGGTCAGACCACTTCTGATGCTTTTATCAAATAATGACACTGAAAGCGATTAACCATCTGAATGAAAACGAAAACGGTCTTTCCTGAGGTTTTAAAGGGTTAGTTCGAGCATTTAAGACATGAAGTTGTATGCAATCCTTATCAGCACTATAGTGTATACACACTGACCCACACTGCGTTCACCTCCCTGGTCAGAGTTCTGGCCGCTGGAAGTTTTTCAAGAAAGTAGTCACGGTTAGTTTCCGGGGCCTCAAAACTGTGCGTTTTTACGTGAAAAAAATATATGCGTTTCAAAGCTTGATTAATTTACATCACAAAAAACACTCCTGACAAAAATCATACCTCAGTTTTAATCGGCACTATATTCTTTCCGTTTCCATCAATCCGCGCTGCTGTCAGTTCGCACGTTCCGATCAGCTGTTCCATTACACACTCAAATGACAACGACGTAAAAAGTAGAAAATTAACAGTGGTGCGAACTTGTAAATTCCCAGGTTGTGACCACAAGAATGTGCAGGGATCGCCGTTCAGATTCCATCGTTTTCCTGTTTCTGATATAGTTATGAGACAGCTTTGGCTGGTTGCCATCGGCTACTCTGCGTGAGCTAAAATATCCAGTATCAAGGATTTTCGTGTGTGCAGTGCTCACTTCAGCGAAGACGATTACATCCCCAACCAAGGAGGAAAAATAAAAAAACGGATTTTAAAGAGTTCTGCTGTACCAGTACCACGGGTAAGCTCTATTTACTAACTTTATGTCGCATACGACAGGTTTATTTTGAAGCTAACGTCGGTTTTTAGGCTAAGGTCACATTGAGAATATTCTAACCGGGGCAGTGATAGCATCGACAATAATCGACTGTCTATGTGGTGAGAAAATCGGCAAATGTCATAACTAATGAATTTAATTGAATCTATATAACACAACAAAATATGATGCTTTGCTATATTTGTTATTGTCTGTAACTATGCGGAACGTGTGTCGGTATCATCGTGTTTATAAGTGTGCTTGAAGTCACATACAGGTAGGTCTAAACCAGGTATCTCCAACTCGGGTCATCGTGAGCTACATTCCTGCAGCTCGATGTTTTCCTATGACAGGACACCTTTCTCAAATGAGACATTCTGTACAAGCCTGTTAATTACCCGTTGATTTGAGTCAGGTGTGTTGCATCAGAGAAAAACTAAAACCAGCAAGACAGTAGCTCACGAGGACTGGAGATCCCATGTCTAAACTGTACAGTAAACAATCTGATGTTTAGACTCTTGTGGAAATCACGTGAAACGAGGTCTAATATAAAAAAAAATATATCGTCTGTTCTGTCTGACATTGTGCTAAAATTGGTTTCATCATCAGAAGTTTCGTAGTCAGACATGTTGTCAGTGAGTCGCGCTATCAACAGCTGATCGGAACGTGCGAACTGACAGCAGCGCGGATTGATGGAAACGGAAAGAAAATAGTGCCGATTAAAACTGAGGTATGATTTTTGTGATTTTTGAGTGTTTTTTGTGATGTAAATTAATCAAGCTTTGAAACGCATATATTTTTTTCACGTAAAAACGCACAGTTTTGAGGCCCCGGAAACTAACCGTGACTACTTTCTTGAAAAACTTCCAGCGGCCAGAACTCTGACCAGGGAGGTGAACGCAGTGTGGGTCAGTGTGTATACACTATAGTGCTGATAAGGATTGCATACAACTTCATGTCTTAAATGCTCGAACTATCCCTTTAACAAGTGTCTTCTGTACCCAATGTAAATGCAAACGTGTTTAGGCTCTGACTGTAAACAGGGCTCTAATAAATAATCTATTTAAGTTAGGGCTGTGCAATTAATCGAAATTCGGTTTCGGTTTCGATTTCTGCTTCAAACGATCATGAAAATGCAGTAATCGAAATGAAACGATTATTGTGCCCCACTCTGCCCTCTTTCCAGTGGTGCGCTTGCGCTCCTCCATAAAAGCCTAATTTGTAACTTTAATAAAACGGGACGTGCTTGATTTATTAATGTTTCTTTGATTTTGTGTTTTTAAAAGCATGTAAGAAAACATGCACTGTTCTGTGTATACGCTCAGAGATAGAGCAGAACACGGACATGTAAAGTTAAACGCTCAAATACACGCAAAAATAACAGTATATTGGATCCGTGTGGCACTTGAAGCAACAAATAATATTCCTTCTGCCGTCTCTGTGATTAATATAATAAAACGTAAAAATACAGAGAAAATTCACTCATTGCTCTTAAATGAAGGACGTTTGTAGTTTTGATAAGAAACAAAGCATGTTTAACGATTACAGTGAATTTCACATTCAAATAATTACATTAAATTTCTGTAGTGTTATGAGACTACTTTAGGCTTGCATAAAAGTATTCAGTTTTTTTTATTTGTATCTTTTTTATCTTTAAATTAATCATTATATAAAGTTTTGGACCCTGTCGTAATCGTTTAAATAACCGTGATTACAATATTGACCAAAAATAATCGTGATTATGATTTTTGCCTAAATCGAGCAGCCCTAATTTAAGTAATGCATCACAGACATCGAATCCTTTCATAAACAAGTCAGTGTAGAGAGAGTGTGAATAAGAGATTGATTGTGCAGAGCAACATTAGAGAGCTTCGTTGATTTTAATGGAACTTTGTGAGATCGCGATGAACTAAGGTGAGTCACAGCTTTTAATGATTTTTTTTAGAGAGTTTGTACACACTCAAAAAGGAAGTGTTAATTTTTAAAGGGGTCATTGGATGCCCATTTTCCACAAGTTCATATGATTCTTTAGGATCTTAAAGGATTAGTTCACTTTCATAACAACAATGCTAAGACGAGCATTTGAGGTTAAAAAGTATATAAACGGTCAATTTGTTTAGAAAATAACTGATCGTTTCGCTAGATAAGACCCTTCCTCCTCGACTGGGATCTGCATGAAGCTGCATTTAAACTGCATTTCAGAAGTTCAAATTTCGGGGCGCCATCCATATCCATTATAAAGAGAGAAATCCTGAAATGTTTTCCTCAAAAAAAACAATTTCTTTATGACTGAGGAAAGAAAGACATGAACATCTTGGACGACAAGGGGGTGAGTACATTATCTGTGCATACTTTGATTAAAAATTCTCAACAGTTTTAAGACATGGCCCCTTTAAATGCCAAAGAGCTCTGCTCGCCCCGCCCCTCTCTAGCATTACAAGACATATATTGTTTACTTTAGCTGCATTTAGCGGTGAAACTTGCTTATAAACACATTATTAAGCACATTCCTCTGCATCTTCAGTAAATGACGACGGCTGTGTTCATTACTACATCCAACAACAGAACACCTCAATCGCTCAATTAGAGTCTTCCTCTGCACCCGAGTCACACGATGATCGTTTTGGGACTGTTTCAGCTCGGTGAGGGCGGGGCTAAGGTAAGACGCTCATGTCAATCAAATGTATTTCGTCACAACTAGGGTTGCACCGATCCGATATTAGGATCGGATATCGACCCCGATATTGAAAAAATAGCTGTTTTTTTTTTTTTTTTCATTTCTACTACATTTTATTTATTTAAATTTATTTTAAGTAGGGCTGGACCAGATTATTCAAATATTCGTTCGGTGGGTTGGCATTCGATTTAAAATTTTGAGATTAATAAAGTACAGTCGAGCTCACTTGGTGAAAGAAATGAATGGTGAAAGCAAAACTAGGGCTGTGCTGTCGCAATGACAACCGCGCCTCCGAGTTCAAATGCATGCAGTAGGCTAAACCCCAAAGCCCCAGCAAAAATAATTACCATGAATGTGTCGTGGGGAAAAAGTAAGGAGATATTCGAATTATTTATTAATAAACTAGTATTTGATACAAAGATGAAGTTGACGCTGGTACATGATAGTAGGACGCCATCTGCTCACGCGCGCCTTTAATGCCTAAATGCATCTTTATAGTTTATAGCTAATGAAAGAGTTTTGTTTTCGATTTGAATTATTTAAATTATTTATTTACAGTTCCGGATGATATATTAGTCTTACCTTTATGAGTAAAAATGAAGTTTCACATCGCACCAGCGCTTTCATGTCCTGCCAAGCGTGCTTCAGCTTTACTATCTGCACAAACGATTGGATATGCACCTAATAGCACACATTTGTCTAGGTTAAACGATTAAACTAATATTGTGATATGCTTTAAGTTTTTAATATCTATGGATCTTAATTTAAATCGTGATGACTTGAGAAGCCTAAATTGTTTTTTTACGCTGGCCGTTCAGTCATTACTTTAAAAAACAAAAACTTGAATTTAACAAATAAAAAGTGTTCCAAATATATTTCTAAATTTACTTTATAACCTAAATAAAGGAAAATAAAGGTAATCACATTGCTATTAAAAACAGCAGCTGTGTAATGGGGAAGAGAAAGAGAAACAAGACCGGTTCCAGTCGGACTCTGCCAGTAATTCTGATGAGCTGTCGAGGTTGTTAGGAATTTTTGCAACGAATGTTTGTTTAATAGCCTATTATTTAACACTCTTATTTAGGCTAGTTTCATATTTAAATGTATTATTTCTTTGATTTATTTTAGCATTTTGTAGGCTGTTTGTTCACTGACGGAAGTGCTCAAATAAACACGCACGTTTGTTAATAATGTTTGAGCCTAATTTATTTTGGGTTTCAAAATAATATACATATGTATTTCATATATAGGTTTACACAAACGTTATATATAATGTATATATATATTTATTTATTTATAAATAGGCCTAATTTAGATATAAATTTATTTATATATAGCCTAAACACCGCAACATTTTTTCGTTCTTCTTTTATTTAAATAGCCTACCCTTTACGGTGTCAGTAATTAATGTGCTGCTAATTTCTGATTTGGGAGTGATTTGTTTGTTTAAAAATGTTAGGCTACCTTATTAAAAGTATTGCTCTTAACTGACCTGTGTGTTTTGTATCACTAGCGCGATGTCCGTTCTCAAAGCAAGCTCTGCCTGCGTGAGGCGCGCCGCTTCCAACTTGCAATGTTCTATTAAAATGTATTAATTCTGAACATGTTATGTGTCTATATTGCACCAAAATCCAACACTGCACTTCCTTGGGTCCACAGCAAAAATCGACTGGATGAACTGTTCTCGACATAATAAAGATGCAAACAGAAAGACATTCCTGCCTTTATTAGAGGGAAGAATATGTTCAGCCCCTCCCTCCGAAGCTCAAAAAATGGTATTCGGACCAGCCCTAATTTTAAGAAGTTTGATTACATTCTATTTTCGATTTGAATGCAGAATTGTTCTTTAAATAACAAATAAATAGGTATGCAATTCATTGCATCTGTTTTGTCTTAGTTAGGAAAGTTTGGTGCCTGTAGTTTCTTCTACATGGTGGAAGGAAGGTATAAGGTGGAAGGTATGCAGTTTATTATTAATTCAACAATGGTATCGGATCGGTATCGGGTATCGACAGATATACAAAGCCCAGGCATCGGTATCGGTATTGGGACTGAAAAAGTCGGATCGGTGCATCCCTAGTCACAACAACAAGAAGCTGAGAATGAGCCGATATTAAAAAGGGGATATTACTTTTAAAGATTAAAAAAATACCAGTGGATGGATTTTTATCAGGGTGGTTGTGTGCACAAACTACCAACACACATTAATGTTCAAACAACATGGAAAAGTTAGTTTTGCACCCGATGACCCCTTTAACACATTGTTTGTGTTATGTCTATTTTTGCACATTTTGTGTTATTTTGTCTTAAATGTGTGTTAAAAAGAAAACATCCAACACAGTGTGTCCAACACAAAATAAACATTAAATAAACATTGCTGCATGCATCACTTCATGAGCCATTATTCTTGCAAACTCCTGCTCTGGACAGATGGACGAGCAGGAGCAGGATATAAATACTGTTCAGTTTCTCGCAAAAACGATCGTTTCGAGTCTTAGGACATCAATGTATCACCACGAGCCGCAGGGTGTAATTTGGATTTGTCTGTGCATGTTTTTATTTACTTTTAAAGGTCTGGTGCCCATCCACTGCCATTATTTGGCTGACAGACTGCACCGGTTTGAGTTGAAAATCTTCGTTTGTGTTTTTCTGAGGAAACAAAGTCACCTACATCTTGGATGCCCTGGGGGTAAGCAGATAAACATCACATTTTCATTTTTGGGTGAACTATCCCTTTAACAAGCTTTATGTTTTTTTTTTTTTTAGATTTATTGTGAACAGAATCGCTTTTAATTAATCGTTGACATGTTGCAGTGCTTCACATGAGGAAATCCGTGTTCATCACGTCTTTCTCTTTGAAAATGAATAGATTCGTGTTGCCACGTATTGTGCGAACTGCCCTAAGACGCTAACATAATTTCTGATGCTTAAGCTTTTCTTGCCTTTTTAGCTATCGCTATTTTACAATATTCGTTATGTGTAGCCTATAAATAACAAAAGCATCTTTATTTTACTCTTGCAGCTCTGAATGGAAGACACTCCTGAAGCGCTTGTGCATTTATCGACAAAACAGGAGACAAACGAGAGACTTCACCTCTATATAATATACTCACCTTTATATAAATAAAATATAAAAAATTAAATAAAATAAAAAACCCCCCAATAAAGTAAAATAAATTAAATTAAATTACAAAAAAAATAAAAATAATATAAAATCTACTATCATGATTATTACTGTTTGGTCAAGACAATTAAATCTAGATAAAATAAAATGTAAAAAATAAAAATAAAATAAAATGTAAGAAAATCTAAATGGTCACACATTTCACCTTTTAGGTAAAAAAAAAAAAAAAATTTATGACTATTATGATCTTGATCAAGACTTTTAATCTTAATAAAAATAAAACAAAATAAATTAATCTTTATTTTACTCTTGCAGCTTTGAATGGAAGACACTCCTGAAGCGCTTGTGCATTTATCGACAAAACAGGAGACAAACGAGAGACTTCACCTCTATATAATATACTCACCTTTATATAAATAAAATATAAAAAATTAAATAAAATAAAACCCCCCCAATAAAGTAAAATAAATTAAATTAAATTACAAAAAAAATAAAAATAATATAAAATCTACTATCATGATTATTACTGTTTGGTCAAGACAATAAAATCTAGATAAAATAAAATGTAAAAAATAAAAATAAAATAAAATGTAAGAAAATCTAAATGGTCACACATTTCACCTTTTAGGTAAAAAAAAAAAATTTTTTTTTTATGACTATTATGATCTTGATCAAGACTTTTAATCTTAATAAAAATAAAACAAAATAAATTAATCTTTATTTTACTCTTGCAGCTTTGAATGGAAGACACTCCTGAAGCGCTTGTGCATTTATCGACAAAACAGGAGACAAACGAGAGACTTCACCTCTATATAATATATTCACCTTTATATAAATAAAATATAAAAAATAAAATAAAATAAAAACCCCCCAATAAAGTAAAATAAATTAAATTACAAAAAAAATATATATATATATAAAATCTACTATCATGATTATTACTGTTTGGTCAAGACAATTAAATCTAGATAAAATAAAATGTAAAAAATAAAAATAAAATAAAATGTAAGAAAATCTAAATGGTCACACATTTCACCTTTTAGGTAAAAATAAAATAAATTTTTTTTTATGACTATTATGATCTTGATCAAGACTTTTAATCTTAATAAAAATAAAACAAAATAAATTAATCTTTATTTCACTCTTGCAGCTTTGAATGGAAGACACTCCTGAAGCGCTTGTGCATTTATCGACAAAACAGGAGACAAACGAGAGACTTCATCTCACCGACCCTCACCAACTTGTATGCAGATGAAAATATGTAAATATAACGATAAATGCTTAAGAGGTTGTCAAATACCTTTTTTTTTTTATTTAAAGTACAAACTTTATTAACCATTAACAACTTTTCACTCAAGGAACAATTAAAAGGTTGAAATTACTGTATTTTAATTGTTTACCTCTCTTTTTTAACCTTTTTTGAGTTATGTAATTGTTAGTAGCAGGTTTAATAAATGTGACCCTGGACCACAAAACCAGTCTTAAGTCGCTGGGGTATATTTGTAGCAATAGCCAAAAATACATTGTATGGGTCAAAATTTTTGATTTTTCTTTTATGCCAAAAATCATTAAGAAATTAAGTAAAGATCATGTTCCATGAAGATTTTTTGTAAAATTCCTACTGTAAACATATCAAAATGTAATTTTTGATTTGTAATATGCATTGTTAAAAACCTAATTTGGACAACTTTAAAGGTGATTTTCTCAGTCTTTTTGATTTTTTTGCATCCTCAGATTTCTGATTTCAAATAGATGCATCTCGGCCAAATATTGTCCTATCCTAACAAACCATACATCAATGGAAAGCTTATTTATTGAGCTTTCATATGATGTATAAATCTCAGTTTTGTCAAGTTTAACCTTATGACTGGTTTTGTGGTCCAGGGTCACAAATGGTGTATTAACTATACGTTAGTTTGATGTGTTTTTATTGCATACAAGATTTGCTCAAAAACAACATATAATTGTGTATTTACGTATAACGCATAGTGTGTAGAAAAATGTTGAGCACGTGTTTGTGTGTGTGTGTACCTGTACTGCAGAGCCAGTCTGAGTGCAGTAGCGTTGGACTCATATTTTCCCACCAGCATACTCATCCGCTCAGCGTTACTCTTACACTCCTCCAGTGTGATGGTCAGCAGATCGTTCTGAGACTTCAGGTGCTCGATACGACTGAAACACAGTAAAAGATGACATTAACAAACAATGCCAAACATGATCAGATTTGTGCAATTCACAGGGTCCCTACGCAGTGTTCACTACTCAGTATAGGGGATGCTTGAGCTGGACAAATGTGGTATTTCCTGTATAAAGCAGTATGTTTTAACATTTTGAGTTAGCTTTTATATTTTCATTAATTTTATGTTCTTTTTTTCGTTGTGTCATTTTTATTAGTTTAAGTTTTTTGTATTATTTCTCTTTAGCTTATTTTTATTTAAGTTTGATTTTGTGACTTTAGTACCTAAAACTTAACTTATTTCATTTGATTTATTTTGTCAAAATTTTAGATTTTTTGTTGTTTTGCCATCTCTATTTTGTTTTTAAATATTTCTATTTAGATTATTTTAATTCCAGTTTGAGATTGTCTTTTTATTATTTCAACTTATTTTTTTTAAGTTTCAGTATTTTTATCACTGCTTTTTATTATTTCTCTTTTGTTTATTTTTATTTTGGTTTGTTTTTAGCCATTTTAGTACTTAAACTTTTACTTAATTTTATATCATTTACATTTAAAAAATATTTTTTTGTTTTTATAATTTTTTATTGGCTTTTGTTTTTTTTTAATATTTCTATTTAGCTTATTTTAATTTCATTCTGAGATTGTCATTTTATTATTTCAACTTATTTTTTACTTAAAAATTAATGTTTTTGTTAAATTTTTTTGTTTAAGTATTTTTGTTATATGTCATTTTTATCACTGCTTTTTATTATTTATCTTTCATTTATTTTTATTTTAGTTTGTTTTGTTCATTTTAGTACTTCAACTTATATTTAATTTAATTTACATTTTAAAAATATTTGTATTTTTTATATAACTTTTATTGGCTTTTGTTTTTTAATATTTTTTAATTTCAATTTAAGCTTTGTACTTTTTAACATTTTAGCCTAACATTTTAGTCATTTTCTTACTTCAAACTAAATTTCTTTTTTAATTACATTTAAGTTTTAGTAATTTAGTGCTTTGGTCTTTATTAGTTTTTTTTATTTCTATATAACTTAAGTTTGTTTTCATTTTATTTTGAGTTTTAGTAATTGTATTCAACGAAAAGTGGAAATTAAATAAATATAAATTAAATGTTTTTAATCTAATTGTTTTTTTTATTTCAGGTAACAAAAACCTGAAAAAAAAAAAAAAAAAAAAAAAAAAAAAAATATATATATATATATATATATATATATATATATATATATATATATATTATAAAGTTTATTTATATATATATATAATATATTTTATCAAGTTTATTTTTAGATATAAAATATATAATATTTTAAGCCACTAGCATGAGTCCCTGTGATTTGAGTGTATCCTACAGTTTAATAGCAGATCTTGATGTCTGTGTTTTCTAACCTGTTGAGTCTCTCCGTCTCCACCTCAAACTCGCGGATCTTGCTCTCAGAGATGGCGGATCCGTGTGAGTAGAGCGTCTGGAAGATCTCCTGGATGTTGGAGCAGTCCTGAAGGGAATGAGCCAGATGTTCAGCCACATTACTGGACACCTGCAGAGACACACAGAGATGACACTAAACCTCCACAACATCACAATTCAACACCGCTCTTACTCGTGATTGGTTGTTTCTTTCTATCAATCAATTTCTGCATTTAGTCTGTGAAGATGGCATATATATAAACAATAACAAATTAACAAAAGACAAATTATAATAATTATTATTACAATAAAAACATATATAAACAATAAAATAAAATTATAAAATATATAAAACCTCACACATCATCTTTTAGATTAAACAAAATGAAAAATTAAATTCTATTAACATTAAAAAAAATAAAAATTAAATATAATAAAATCTATTACACTTGATCAAGACACTAAACTTAAATGTCTCACACATCACCAAAATTAAAAATTAAATACATTCTTCTATCACTATTACACTTAAAAATATCATTTAAAAAATAAAAATAAAATATAATTAAATCTACTATTACTCTTGATCAAGACACTTAGCCTAAATAAAATGAGAAACAAAAAATAAACAATAAAATACATAAAATATATGTATAAAGCATCTAAATAGTCACACATTTAAATACAAATAAAAAGTTAAATTATTCTATCACAATTATGATCTTAATCAAGACATTTAACCTTAATAAAAATAAACAAAATAAACAAAATAAAATAAAATGAATAAAATTAAACAATGGTGATGACATCATCACAACATTTGCATACTAAATAATGCATTATTGGATATTTTATTTTTGTGATCAGTCAATTTCTGCACAAACAAATAAATAAATAAATACAATAAAATAAAATATCATTAAAAAAAATCTACAAGTCAATTAAAAAAACACTATATAAATATAATAAAATAAAATAAAACTCCCCCAATAAAGTAAAATAAATTAAATTAAATTAAATTACAAAAAAAAAAAAAAAAAAAAATCATATAAAATCTACTATCATGATTATTACTGTTTGGTCAAGACAATTAAATCTAGATAAAATAAAATGTAAAAAATAAAAATAAAATAAAATGTAAGAAAATCTAAATGGTCACACATTTCACCTTTTAGGTAAAAAAAATAATATAATAAATTATTTTATGACTATTATGATCTTGATCAAGATTTTTAATCTTAATTAAAATAAAACAAAATAAATTAATAAAATAAAAAAGTGAATAAAATTAACCAATGGTGATGACATCACAACATTTGCATACTAAATAATGTCTTAGACTAAACTCTAATTGGTCTATTCTTTCGTAAGCATTAACTGCTGTGTTCACACACTGAAGATGCGGTCGCATTATGCGTCATTTCTCTGATATCATAACATCTAAACATGATCATAAGATCAGCTGAATGAAGCCTGAACCTGTTCTGCTGATCCTGGCACTCGTGCGGGAACACAATAATGGAATATTAAACGCTTTGGCTCTGATTATTAGCACTACAGCCAGAGACACAGACAGAGAGAGAGAGACAGTAGAGGAGAAGGTGACCTGTCTCTCTCTCTCTCCCTCATGGATCAGATTCTGACACTGGATCAGTGCAGAGAGAGAGAGAGAGAGAGGGAGAGGGAGAGGGAGAGGGAGAGGGAGAGAGAGAGAGAGAGAGAGAGAGAGAGGGAGAGGGAGAGGGAGAGAGAGAGAGAGAGAGAGAGAGAGAGAGAGAGAGAGACTCTAATATGTAAGATTTTCTAATCTGAACACATTCGATGTGTTTTTCTGTCTGTCTCACCCCAATGCTGCTGATTTCGGATCCGAGGACGGATCTCTCCGCTGGCAGAGATTCTGATCGTGTTTTCGACAGCTTCACTCGCTCTGCCACCTGCGACAAACAAACACGGTGTTTAAAGAAATATAAAACACATTTTATATAAACCTGTATGAGATTTTCTTCTGTGGAACACATAAGATAATTTTTTTTGCATTTCTGACCCTGATTTCAAATAACGAAAGTGAAGGACTTGAGCTGTATTACTATTATCCTAAATAAAAATAATAATAATAAAAATAAAATACAATAAAATCCACTATTACTATTAATGTTGTTGATAAAGACACTTACAACTAAATTAAATAAAATGTAAATATAAAATTAATAAATAAAGCATAAAATTGAAAACAAATAAATGTATTAAAATAAAATAAAATTTGATATCAATATTTTTGTACATAAAATAAATAATGATGCAATAAAATCTACTATTAGTATTGATGCTGTTAGAGACACAACTGAATAAAACGGAAAAAATTTAATTAATAAAGAATTAAAATAAATGAAAATAAACAAATTACTTAAATTAAATCTAATATGACTATTGTGCTAAATAAATTAAAAGAAAATAAAAAATAGTACAACAAAATCTAATATTACTATTAATGCTTTTGATAAAGACACTTATAACTAAATAAACAAGGGAAAAATTAAATTAATAATTAAAAAATGAATATAAATGAAAATAAATAAGTGTACTTAAAATAAAATCTAATATCACTATTATCCTAAATAAAATTTAAAAATTAAAAATAATACAATAAAATTTAATATTACTATTAATGTTTTTGATAAAGACACTTACAACTAAATAAAATAAAATGGAAAAATAAAATTAAAATTAGAATAAATACAATAAAATATAAATTAAAAACAAAATAAAATCTAATATCACTATTATCCTAAATAAAATTAAAAATTAAAATAAAACAATAAAATCTTCTATTACTATTAATGTTTTTGATAAAGACACTTACAACTAAATAAAAAAGGGAAAAATTAAATTAATAAATAAAGATTAATAATTAATAAATAAAGATTAAATAAATAAGTGTACTTAAAATAAAATCTAATATCACTATTATCTACATAAAATAAAATGATAATAAAAAATTATAAAATAAAATTTACTATTACTATTAATGCTGTGGATAAAGACACTTACTACAAACAAAATAAAGTAATAAATAAATTATATAAAAATAAAATAATATAACAAAATATTTTAAAATAAAGTCAAATCTAATATCACTATTATCCTAAATAAAACAAAATAAAATAAAATAATAATACAATAAAATCTACTATTACTATTTATGCTGTTAATAAAGACACAACTAAATAAAAAAAATGGAAAAATAAAATGAATGAATAAAGAATAAAATAAAAATGAAAATAAATCAATAAATGTATTAAATAAAACCTAATTTCACTATTATCCTAAATAAAATAAAAAGACAATTAAAAAAATTTAAATTAATAGAATAAAATCTACTATTGCTATTAATGCTGTTAATAAAAACACAACTGCATAAAATAAAGGGTAAAATAAAATTAATAAATAAAGAATTAAAAATAAATGAAAATAAATAAATAAAGGTTTTAAAATAAAATAAAATCTAATATCACTATTATCCTAAATAAAAGAAAAATACATCAAAATCTACATTTACTATTAATGCTGTTAATAAAGAAACAACTAAATAAAATAAAGGGAAAATTAAAATTAATAAATAAATAAATAATGGAAATAAATGAAAATAAATAAATGTTTAAAAAAATCTTATTTCACTATTATCTAAATAAAATAAAAAGACAACTTAAAAATAATACAATAAAATCTACTATTACTATTAATTCTGTTGATAAAGATAAATAAATGTGTTCAAATTAAATGAAATAAAATCTAATATCACTATTATCCTAAATAAAATAAAATAAAATAAAAAAATAATTCAATAAAATCTACTATTACTATTTATGCTGTTAATAAAAACACAACTGCATAAAATAAAGGGTAAAATAAAATTAATAAATAAAGAATTAAAATAAATAAAAATAAATAAAGGTTTTAAAATAAAATAAAATCTAATATCACTATTATCCTAAATAAAAGAAAAATACAGCAAAATCTACATTTACTATTAATGCTGTTAATAAAGAAACAACTAAATAAAATAAAGGGAAAATTTAAATTAATAAATAAATAATGAAATTAAATGAAAATAAATAAATGTTTAAAAAAATCTAATATCACCATTATCTACATAAAATAAAATGATAATAAAAAATAATAAAATAAAATTTACTATTACTATTAATGCTGTGGATAAAGACACTTACTCCAAAAAAGTAATAAATAAATTATATAAAAATAAAATAATATAAATAACAAAATATTTTAAAATAAAATCAAATCTAATATCACTATTATCCTAAATAAAACAAAATAAAATAAAATAATAATAATACAATAAAATCTACTATTACTATTTATGCTGTTAATAAAGACAACTAAATAAAAAAAATGGAAAAATAAAATTAATGAATAAAGAATAAAATAAAAATGAAAATAAATCAATAAATGAATTAAATAAAACCTAATTTCACTATTATCCTAAATTAAAAAAAAAAAAAAAAAAATTAAAAAAAAAAAAAAAAATTCTACTATTACAATTAATGCTGTTGATAAAGTAAAATTAGAATAAAAAAAATATATATAAATAAAAAAAAAAAATAATAAAATAAAAGGCTTTAACAAAATGCTATGAAGTACTTTGGCGACGGGGATGTCGTTGCTGCTGCTGCTGGTGCTGAGTTCTCCGGTGCTGGGGTTGATGGGACGTCCCGCCGGCGTCAGACGCCCAGGACTGGACGGACCGCCGGGCTGAATGCTCTGGAGACGCGTCTGCAGCTCTCGCACCTGCAAAAAGTTCAGAAAGTCCCAGAATAACTTGTTTCAGAAGAGCACAAGTCAGTTTTTCCATCTTCAGAGTTCATTCAGAGAGCAGCTCTAGAGCTAAATCTAGAAACTGAGGTTTGTTCAGCATCTGCGTTCATGTGGCTTCAGTTCAGGCTATATTAGACGCAGCAGAAGCCACGATGATCACTGATCTCTCATCCAATACATGAAGAAACCACCGGGTCCATGAGTGCATTGAGAATAAGAAATCATCCATCTGAACTCATGTGAAACACTTCTGCCCAGAATCAATTTTCAAGGGCGTTTTTGTTGTGAACACACTCGTGTTTCTAGCGGGCAGCGCTGGGGTCAGTCGTCCCAGAGCGGCATCTGTGTGATGCTGGCAGCGACTGTGAATATTTCAAGGCAAATAAAGCTTCTCCTGCCAGTGGAAAAGCTGCCAAAGGACAAATAAAGGACTGGATCCTGAACTAATGCACCTCACATACATCGACAACAACATCAGAGCGAGCTTTAGCACTGTGAACAGCTCTAGAGCTCTTACTGTTATTATTATTACATGAGATAGACATACAACTCATTCAGACCAGAGTCTGAGAATCTGATCATTCACAAACTATTTCAGCTAATCTGTCCATCAATAGCAAAACAAAAACATCTACAGGTCACAAAAAAATTATAAAAAAAAATAATACATAAATAAACAATCAAAAACAAAATGTCATAAAACATCTACAGGTCACATTTAAAAAATAAAAACATCAAAATCTCATCAGAAACGAACTTAAAAAATTAAATAAAATAAAATAAGTCATCTCATAAAATATGTACAGGCCACAAAATAAAATATCAAAACAAAATCTCATAAAAACATCTACAGGTCGCATTTAAAATAAAATAAAATAAAATAAAATAAACATCGAAAACATAAAATTTCATAAAAAAATAAAAAATAAATAAAAAATAAATAAATAAATACAATAATAATAAAATATTAAAAACCAAAACATAAAAACTTATAAAAACATCAAATTAAAAAATAAATAAATAATAAAAAGAAATACTATACCATAAAAATAAAATAAACCACCTAAAGCAGAAACATAAAATCTCAAGAAAACAAACTTACAAAAAAAAATAAATAAATAAAATAAACCACCAAAAACAAAAACATAAAATCTCATAAAACAAACACTACAGGATACATTTAAAAAAAAAATTAAATAAAATAAAACAAATAAATAAAAAAATCTACAACATAACATCTCATATCATCTACAGGTCAAATATATACACACACACACACACACACACACACACACACACACACACACACACACACACACACACACACACACACACACACACACACACACACACACACACACACACACACACACACACACACATAAAAATAGAATAGAATAAAATAAAATAAAATAAAATAAACACCATAAGATTATAATATCTTTTAAACTCAAAAACAAACTTAAAAAAATAAAATAAACCATGAAAAATAAAAACAAAACCTCATAAAAACATCTACAGGTCACATTTAAAATACAAAAAAATAAATAAATAAACTATCAAAAACAAAAACATAAAAACTCATAACAACATCTACAGGTCACATTTAAAATACATAAAAATAAATAAATAAACTATCAAAAACAAAAACATAAAAACTCATAACATCTACAGGTCACATTTAAAAAATAAACAAAATAAAATAAACCATTTATTAAAAAAACCCTCATAACATCTACAGGTCGCATTTAAAAAAATAAACAAAATAAACCATTAAAAAACTAAATAAATCAATCTTGTAAAAACATCTATAGGCCACATTTACGAAATAAAATAAATATATATACATAATTTGAAGTGAAATGTGCATAAAAAATAATAATACTGCATTGCAATAATAGAAATCTATTCATAATCATCATTGAGAATAATGCGGTTCCCAAACAAATCAATACTCAAATCAATGTATAAATGAATTACGAATAGAGTTGATGAAGAAAACACTGCTCATTATTGAGTTTGTTCAGTGTCAGTTCATTCTAACACTATTACCCTTCAGTGTTTGATTTCAAAGACATTTTATTTGCTTTTGCATGAAGAACAATGCTTTTAATCAGTAGCGTTATTAAAGCAAAAGTGGTTGAGAAGAGCTGATGTTTGCACTGAAACATCCCTCCATCATCCGCTGGAGCCCAGCAGCTCTTAACAAAGAGAAAAAATGTCAATATTTAACTTAGCGCTTTAATGCTGTCCGTCCTCGTGGTCTGTAATGGACAGCAATGAGTGTGTAAGTGTTTGTCTGTGACTTAGATGGATGACAACGGCATTAAAACACACACACACAGAGAGCTGAGCTGAGCTGTGGTTGTCGGGTCCAATCAAACAAACCACCACCACAAAGCCAGGCTAGTAATTATGGTCTGGTCGGCGTGTCTTGACTCGAGCGGCTGCGGCGAGTGATTTTAAATATAGCGCTGCTTCAGATCCGGATCATGATTAGAGTGGCCATAGGTCCGGTTTTGGGTGGGACAGTCCGGTTCTGAGATACCGCATTCATCTGCCGGCGCAGACTTGAACTGGTCACTCATTTGACCTGCTTTTTGATATTGATATTACATTCTGTGTCCAAACGTTTGACTGGTAGTGTACATCAGTGTTTCTCAACTGGTGGGTCGCGACCGAACATTTTCAGTGGGTCGCGGAGTGTGTGGTCAAAAAAAACAACAAAAGTTTAATTTTTAACTTATTTTACTTATACCAGACTTTTATTTTGAAATGCGTGCGTGTCAATATCGGACTTTTATTTTGAAATGCACGCGGGACAACCGTTGAGAACCACTGGTGTACATAAACAAATAAATAAATATTTTTAGTTTGTTCAGTTGTTTAAAATACATGAATAAATCAATGCTCAAGTTTGCACACTGGTGTAAAAAAGAAAAAAAAAAAAAAAAATATATATATATATATATATATATAGACAGAGAATAAATAAATTATATTTTATGTTCAAGTTTGTACACTTGTGTATATTAAATAAATAACTATTTTGTTCAATTGTGTTTAATAAAATAAATACATAAAAATACAGATAAATGCAATTTTATGTTTAGGTTTGGTTCAATTGTGTAAAATAGATAAATAAATAAATAAATAACAAATAAATGCTATTGTATGATTAGGTTTGTACAGTGGTGTATAATAAATAAATAATTACATATTTTATTTTTAAGTTTGTTTAATTGAATAATATAAATAAACATAAAAAGATAGATAAATAATAAATAAATAAATACATTTTATGTTCAAGTTTATTTAAATAAAATAGATAGATAAACAAATACTATTTTATGTTTAGCTTTTGTTCAATTGTGTAAAATAAATAAATATATTTATGTTTAATTTTGTTTAATCGCATAAAATAAAAATCTAGATAGATAAATAGATAAATAAATAAATAAATAATAAATGCTATTTTATGTTCAAGTTTGTACAATGGTGTATAACAAACAACTGAATAATTATTTAGTTTAATTGCATAAAATGAATAAAATAAATAAATGCTATTTTATGTTTAAGCTTGTTCAATTGTGTAAAATAGATAAATAAATAAATAAATACATTAACAGATAAATAAATGCTATTTTATGTTTAAGTTTGTACAGTGGTGTATAATAAATATTTTATGTTTAAGTTTGTTTAATTGCATAATATAAATAAATATATCTAATATAAAATAGATAGTATAAATATTAAAAATAAATTAAATAGACAGATAAATAAATGCTAATGCTATGTTCAGGTTTGTGCAATGTTGTATAATAAATAAACAAATGCCATTTTATATTCACCTAATATTAAAATAAAATAAAATAAACAAACAAAAATCTCACAGAAAAATCTACAGGTCAAACTTATAAAAAAAAATTAAAAAAATAAATAAAATGAATCATTAAAAAAAACCACAAAATTTCATAAAAACATCCACAGGTAAAAATTTTTTTTTTTTAAATAAATAAAATAAAATAAACCACCAAAAACAAACAAACAAAAAATCTCACAGAAACATCTACAGGTTACATTTCAAAATAAACTAAATAAAATAAATCCTTAAAAAATACATTTTAAAAATAAAATAAAATATCAAAAACATAAAATCTCATAAAAACATCCACAGGTAAAAAATAAAATAAAAAATAAACAAAATAAAATAAACCACCAAAAACAACCACCACTGAAACATCTACCAGGTCAAATTTATAAAATAAAATTAAATTTACCATCAAAAACAAAAACATAAAATCTCATAAAAACATTTATAGGTTACATTAAAAAATAACATTTTAAATATAAATAAAATAAAATATCAAAAGCAAAAAAAAAATCTCAGAAACATCTAATTAAATTAAATTAACCGTCAAAAACAAATACATGAAATCTCATAACATTTATAGGTTACATTAAAAAATTAAATTTTAAATAGAACTAAAGTAAAATAAAATATCAAAAACATAAAATCTCATAAAACATCCAGAGATAAAAATAAATAAATAAATAAAATAAACCACCAAAAACAAAAACAAAATAATCTCAGAAACATCTAATTAAATTAAATTAACTGTCAAAAACAAATACATAAAATCTCATAACATTTATAGGTTACATTAAAAATATTTATTTTAAATATAACTAAAGTAAAATAAAATATCAAAAACATAAAATCTCATAAAACATCCAGAGATAAAAAAAATTAAATAAATAAAATAAACCACCAAAAACAAAACAAAATCTCAGAAACATCTAATTAAATTAACTATCAAAATCAAACATAAAAGCTCATAAAAACATATATAGGTCACATTTAAATAATAAAAACAATAAAATAAAAGATCAAAAACAAAACCATAAATCATGAATGAATAAAATCATCTCTTTTACTGCACCAGAATGCATTTTGAGGGTTAAAAGTGTAAATTTAGCTTTTTTTCCCCCGCAGTTTTTATCCTGGCATGAATCCTGCAAAGTGTTTTTGGTGTTTTTCGGTCATCCTAATGGTGATGGATCTATTTACTGAGCTTCAATAAGGAATGCCGCTGTCCTCGGATCGCTCTCGGAAAAACGCACAGCACAAACCTGTTTGGATCGATTAGTCTGCCGCTTTTAGATGCGGCATGTAATCGAATCTGGCCGTCTGAAGCCAGTTAGCACGCTAATGTGATTAGCCCACAAATGCATTGAGTAAAAAAGGCCAAAGGCTTTTATAGAAACGGCTGGGTCAGACCTACGACATACAAACGGCCTGCAATTGATCTCTAATGAAATCTGTCCGTGCTCGTGTGATTGGTCAAATGCTACGCTTGCTGTTTCTGATGGCATTGGGTTTATTGCCAAGATGCTGAGACCACTGAGACTCATTGAGACACGAATGTGCCTATAAAAGCATAACACTTCTGTTTTTTGTGCAATGTTTTATTTAAAAGACAAAAACACAATTAAAGTCTATTTTAGGGCAATTTAAGCGTTTATTTTATTTTATTTAGGATAAGTGTCTTGATCAAGAGCAAAAAAGGGATAGCAGATTTTATTTTTATTATTTTATTTTATTTAGAGAAGAGTCTTTATTAAGAGCATTTTATTTGTTGATCAAGAACATAATAGTAATAACAGATGTTATTATTATTTTTTTTGCATTTTTGATTTAGGTTAGGAGTCTTGAACAAGAGCATAAAAGTGACAGTAGGTTTAATTTTTATTATTTTTTCATTTAATTTTATTTACGTTAAGTTTGCTGACCAAGAACATAATAGTAGAATTTATTTGTATTATTTTTGCATTTTTGATTTAGGTTAGGAGTCTTGAACAAGAGCATAAAAATGACAGTAGGTTTAATTTTATTATTATTTTTATTTTATTTAGGTTAGGTTTGTTGATCAAGAACATAATAGTAATATTAGATTTAATTATATTTATTATTTTTAAATTTTATTAGATTTTATTTTACTTAGGAGAAGAGCCTTTATCAAGAGCATAATATAGTAGATCTAATTTTATATTTTTATTTTGTGTATTTTATTGAATTAGGTTAGAAATCTTGAACAGGAACATAAAAGTGACAGTAGGTTTCATTTTTATTATTTTTTCATTTAATTTTATTTAGGTTAAGTTTGTTGATCAAGACTAATAGTAATAGTACAGTTTATTTTTATTTATTTATTTTTAGTATTTAGGAGAAGAGCATAATAGTGCTTTTTACTTTACTTTAAATTTTACTTTTTTTAGTTTTGCATTTTATTTTATTTTATATGTAAAGCTTGTTGGTCAGAAGCATAATACTGATTGTATATTATAGATTTTTTTTCTAAATAAAGCTAAAGGAAAATTATTATTTATTATTTATTCAGTAAAAATTATGTTTCTGGCATGATGTTATATTTATATCTAAAATGCAAAGTGGATTTGAGAAAAAAAAGCGTCTTATAGAAATGTATCTGACGAATAAATAATATATAATTTTGAAGACCAGTGTGAGACTGATCCTACTGTGAACACCTGAATGTCATTAACATCAGTCGAGAATAAAAACAGAAGCATCTGCGGCCCAGAAAGACCTGCAGCATTTCCCACAAGACTTTAATGACTTTCTCTTCTCACAGGACCAGACTGAATTAGACCGTCCGACTTCTTGTGATCAGAAAGACCTGCAACTGAGCACTAAACACTCAAAATACAGGATACTTACAGAAATGATATATAAAAGCTTTTTTAGTACAACATTTTTATTGATGTATTATATTCATGACAGTTAAACTCATTTAACCCCTAGTCTCATTACTGTACGTGTCCAGATGTTTTACTTTTTAAATTGTTTGTAAATAATAATTATGATTAGACTGTCACAATAGTGCAATAGAGTAATTTAGAAGAGAAATATAGTATCATTTAATGTAATTTATAGTAAATATTTTAGTAAAAGCAAAAAAATTGGCATAAAATTTGCAAAAATACTACCACAATGAATAAACAAAACAATAAATACAAGACACTTCCACAAACTTATATCTCATTATTCTCAATGATGAGTAAACAATTCTGATTAGTGTAACTTCCAAAACATTTTCTTATAATTCAATCTAATTTACATTATATTTTAGTAATTGTTTTGCATTTTATTTTATTTACATTAAGAGTTCTAAACAAGAGCATAAATTGAGAACAGGTTTAATTTGATTATTTTTATGTCATTTTATGTAGGTTAAGTTTGATAATAAGAACATAATAGCAATATTTTATTTTTTTAATTTGGGAGAAGACTCCATCAAGAGCATAATATAGTAGATTTCATTTTTTTTTTTTGTTAATTTTTTAATTTTATTTTATATAGTTTAGGAGCCTTGAACAAGAGCATAAAGTGACAGCAGGTTTAATTTGATATTTTTTTTCATGTAATTTAATTTAATTTATTTATTTAATTAGTGTAACAGAGTAACTTATAATAAAGTTTAGTATAATTCAATCTAATTTACAGTACATTTTAACAAAAAGTTTATAATGAAACATTTGTTTTTGTTTAATAATTTTGCATAAAAACAATGTAACAAACAATGATATAATGAATTCAAGATATTTTACCAAGCTAACATATAAAGCTTGTATTAGATTATTATTTTAAAGATTTGGTTTATTATATATATATATATATATATATATATATATGACGATGATGATGATGATGAATCAGTAGTAATTAGTCATAACTTCGTCACATGATTAATGTGTCTTTCCTTTGCTTTGACAATAGCAGTCACTCACGCGTCTGCGCAGGCGGTCTCGCTCCTCCCGAATGCCGTTCATGGTGGCTTTGGTGCGATTGAGATCCTCCTCTTTACTGCACAGCATCGCCGTCAGGCTCTCATTCTCCTCCCGAAGTCCAGCTAGCTCCTTCTCCCAGCGCACACGCTCCTCACACAGACTGGGGTAGAAATCACGCCCCAAGGCGCCCTCGATCTCCTCCACTGTCTGCAAACACACAAACATCACAGAAACAAAGTTAGGAGAGCTTAGTAAGGGTAAGTGCACATTTGTCAGAACAAACTTTGAATTTCTGTTTTTTTTGCTCATAAATAAGAATCTTCAGAAAATACTCTCAACAGACTAACAAAAAAACAAACAAACAATGAATATGAAATAATATGTTCAATACATAACAGGTGAAAAAAACAAAAAACACAGTAAAATCCTTAAATATATAGAAAGGAATAAAACCGCTAAGTTTGGTATATGTAAGTGTTGCTGAAGTGGAGAAAAAACTATAGATATGCACTTTAAGTTTTGGGGTATGCAAATGCTGCTGATGTGGAGAAAAAACTCACTGCGTTTCAAGATATGTACTGTAATTGAAATGCAACTGAGATGCAAACAGACAAAATGCAAGAATAAAACCATGCAAGTCATATATAAACAAATCCTTCCATAAAAACCTTCAAAATATACATAAGAATAAAACTAAGTTTTGGGGTATGTAAATGCTGAAGTGGAGAAAAAACTAACAGCGTTTCAAGATGTGTATTGTAATTAAAATCTACAGACGCAAACAGTCAAGATGCAAGAATAAACAATGCAAATCATATATGAACAAACCCTTCTATAAAAACCTTCAAAATATACATAACAATAAAAATGTAAATTCTGGTGTATGTAAACGCTGCTGAAGTGGAGCAAAAACTACCACATTTTAAGATATGTATTGTTATTGAAATCTACAGACACAAACAGACAAAATACAAAAATAAAACCATGCAAATCATATATGAAAAAACCCTTCTATAAAAACCTTTAGAATATACATAAAAATAAAATTGTAAGTTTTGGGGTATGTAAATGCTGCTGAAGTGGAGAAAAACTCACAGTGTTTCAAGATATGTATTGTAATTGAAATCTACAGATGCAAACGGACAAAATGCAAGAAAAAACCATGCAAATCATATATGAACAAACCCTTCTATAAAAACCTTCAGAATATATATAGGAATAAAACTGTAAGTTTTGGTATATGTAAATGCTGCTGAAACAGAGAAAAATCCAAAAGCATTTCAAAATATGTATCGTAATTTAAATCTACAGTCGCAAACAGACAAAATGCAAGAAAAAAAAAATGCACATCATATATGAACAAACCCTTCTATAAAAACCTTCAGAATATACAAAAGAATAAAACTGTAAGTTTTGGGGTATGTAAATACTGCTGAAGTGGAGAAAAAACCAACAGCGTTTCAAAATATGTATTGTAATTTAAATCTACAGTTGCAAACAGACAAAATGCAAGAAAACAAATAATGCAAATCAAATATGAACAAACCCTTCTATAAAAACCTTTAGAATATACATAAGTATAAAATTGTAAGTTTTGGTGTATGTAAATGCTGCTGAAGTGGAGAAAAAACTAACAGAGTTTCAAAATATTTATTGCAATTGAAATCTACAGACGCAAACAGACAAAATGCAAGAATAAAGCCATGCAAATAAAATATTAACAAACCCTTCTATAAAAACCTTCAGAATATGCATAAGAATAAAACTGTAAATTGTGGTGTATGTAAATGCTGCTGAATTGAAAAAAAAACTCACAGAGTTTAAAGGTATGTATTGTAATTTAAATCTACAGTTGCAAACAGACAAAATGCAAGAAAACAAATAATGCAAATCAAATATGAACAAACCCTTCTATAAAAACCTTTAGAATATACATAAGTATAAAATTGTAAGTTTTGGTGTATGTAAATGCTGCTGAATTGAAAAAAAAACTCACAGAGTTTAAAGGTATGTATTGTAATTAAAATCTACAGACGCAAACAGACAAAATGCAAGAATAAAGCCATGCAAATCAAATATGAACAAACCCTTCTATAAAAACCTTTAGAATATACATAAGTATAAAATTGTAAGTTTTGGTGTATGTAAATGCTGCTGAAGTGGAGAAAAAACTCACAGAGTTTAAAGGTATGTATTGTAATTCAAATCTACAGACGCAAACAGACAAAATGCAAGAATAAAACCATGCAAATCATATATGAACAAACCCTTCTATAAAAACCTTCAGAATATGCATAAGAATAAAATTTAAAGTTTTGGGGTATGTAAATGCTGCTGAAGTGGAGAAAAAACTAACAGCGTTTCAAGATGTGTATTGTAATTAAAATCTACAGACGCAAACAGTCAAGATGCAAGAATAAAACCATGCAAATTATATATGAACAAATCCTTCTATAAAAACCTTCAGAATATACATAGGAATAAAACTGTAAATTTTGGTATATGTAAGTTTGGAATATTTTCCTTCCATTAGTCTGAAAGTACAATGTAATACAATGTAATATATACAGAAAACTCAATGAAGTAATACAGTAAACTAATACAATATATGTTTCTTCCAGACAGCAGTGAGATCAAAATGCAAGCAAATGAAGACTTTTGCTTTAGGCTTCTGCTTCTCAGATGATTCTCCTGAGAAAAAAATGCACTTTTGCAAGCAGTCGCAGCTTCCCAGCATTCAGCGGGAGACTGTATTATAACTGCAGCATGGCCTCTGATGGTCTGACCACACCATAAACTGGATTACGCAGAAAAAAGCTGTGAAATTAAGCACCTCAGATGACACTAATGCGGGATCAGGAGCGCTGGAAGCCAGAGAGGACGCTTATGGTGCTAAAACAGTCCAGGATCTACAGGCCTAAACCCTCTTCTAGCAGTGAGTCAGCAGAGACTTCACTCACATCACTCACATTCTACAGCCGCTACTGAATTATTGATAACATGAGCATGGGGAACAAGTGCGTATAAATATGAAATGTGGAGTCATTCAGCTCCCACAGTCTTTTCTCAAACACTTTTGACTATCAACATGAAATATTGTGAAGTCGAGTCTACTTTGCAGCTTACTTTGATTAAGAACCACCCACCGATTAAGCAGGCCAATCACTGTTTGCTTTGTTTTTTGTGCGTTATTTAGATGTGAGTAAATCTAAAATACACAATTAAAAAGAAATGAATACTTTTATTTATCAAAGACACATTAAATTGATCAAAAGTGCCAGTAAAGACATTTATAATGTTACAAAAGATTGCTATTTCAAATAAATGCTGTTCTTTTAAAATTTCTATTCATCTGTGAATCCTGAAAAATAAAATGCATCACGATTTTTCATTAAAATATTTGCCAGCACTTCTGTTTTCAAAGTTCTCAGAAATGTTTCTTGAGCAGCAAATCAGCACATTAGATGATTAGAATGATTTCTGAAGAATCATGTGACACTTCAATTCAGCTGTGCATCACAGCACTCAATTATATTTTACAACATATTTTTATATAAAACTATGACAGCATTTTAGTTAAGCAAGTCAAAATATTACGAGAATAAAGTCGACATACTACGAGAATGAAGTCTAAATATTATGAGAATAAAATCTAAATATTTTAAAAGTTACAATATTTTGCAATATAGGCTATACTCTCAAACTATTACTACTGTAATATGTACGATTTAAATTCTTGAAACATTTCGACTTTATTCTCGAAACATTTCAACTTTATTCTCGAAACATTTCAACTTTATTCTCGAAACATTTCGACTTTATTCTCGGAATATTTGGACTTTATTCTCAAAATATTTAAACTTTATTCTCAAAATATTTGGACTTTATTCTCAAAATATTTAAACTTTATTCTCAAAATATTTGGACTTTATTCTCAAAATATTTGGACTTTATTCTCAAAATATTTCCACTTTATTCTCAAAATATTTGGACTTTATTCTCTAAATATTTCAACTTTATTCTCGTAGTATTTCGACTTTATTCTTGCAGTATTTCGACTTTATTCTCGAAACATTTCGACTTTATTCTTGGAATATTTGGACTTTATTCTCTAAATATTTAAACTTTATTCTCAAAATATTTAAACTTTATTCTCAAAATATTTCCACTTTATTCTCAAAATATTTGGCCTTTATTCTCAAAACATTTTGAATTTATTCTCAAAATATTTCCACTTTATTCTCAAAATATTTGGACTTTATTCTCAAAACATTTTGAATTTATTCTCAAAATATTTCCACTTTATTCTCAAAATATTTGGACTTTATTCTCAAAATATTTCCACTTTATTCTCAAAACATTTTGAATTTATTCTCAAAATATTTCCACTTTATTCTCAAAATATTTGGACTTTATTCTCTAAATATTTCAACTTTATTCTCGTAGTGTTTCGACTTTATTCTTGCAGTATTTCGACTTTATTCTCGAAACATTTCGACTTTATTCTTGGAATATTTGGACTTTATTCTCTAAATATTTAAACTTTATTCTCAAAATATTTAAACTTTATTCTCAAAATATTTGGACTTTATTCTCAAAATATTTCAACTTTATTCTTGTAGTGTTTCGACTTTATTCTTGCAGTATTTTGACTTTATTCTCATAATATTTCGACTTTATTCTTAAAATATTTGGACTTTATTCTCAAAATATTTGGACTTTATTCTCAAAACATTTTGAATTTATTCTCAAAATATTTCCACTTTATTCTCAAAATATTTGGACTTTATTCTCAAAACATTTTGAATTTATTCTCAAAATATTTCCACTTTATTCTCAAAATATTTGGACTTTATTCTCTAAATATTTCCACTTTATTCTCAAAATATTTGGACTTTATTCTCTAAATATTTCAACTTTATTCTCGTAGTGTTTCGACTTTATTCTTGCAGTATTTCGACTTTATTCTCGAAACATTTCGACTTTATTCTTGGAATATTTGGACTTTATTCTCTAAATATTTAAACTTTATTATCAAAATATTTAAACTTTATTCTCAAAATATTTAAACTTTATTCTCAAAATATTTGGACTTTATTCTCAAAATATTTCAACTTTATTCTCGTAGTGTTTCGACTTTATTCTTGCAGTATTTCGACTTTATTCTCATATTTTGACTTTATTCTCAAAATATTTCGACTTTATTCTCATAATATTTCGACTTTATTCATCAAATACTTAAACTTTATTCTTGCAGTATTTCGACTTTATTCTCATTTTATTTCGACTTTATTCATGAAATACTTCCAACTTTATTCTTGCAGTATTTCGACTTTATTCTCATAATCAGACCTGCAAACTCATCAGAGGAAAAAAGGTGACAGTGTCGGGGGGGCGGGGTAGTTATTAAATTATATGAAATATTTAAATATATAGGAATTATCGATTCATATTGAGTGCATTATTTAATTTTTATACCATCAATATTTCACGTATTTGTAGTGAACTATATAATAAGTATTTAAATAATTCACCCTTATAGGCTGTTTGTGTGTGAGCTTAATGTCTTTCTGCACTTGCTATAATATATATATATATATATATATATATATATATATACACACTTAAAGGCGGTAAAAGTACTACAATTTATTATACTAGATATTGTATAATAAATCAAAAAGAAAGCCGTCTTGAAAAATATAGGGAGTTTAAAAGGCAGCTGCATAATCCTCTGCTGCCATCTATTGGTTATATGGGTCATTCCATATTATTTTTAAAAAAGACGTTGTTTTCTGCGAAAAGTCATTTTGTCCAATGCAGTTTTTTATGAATGAAAAATGAGTCCTTGAAGTACATTTTATTTCACAGCTGTAGAGTTGGAAAATAATAAAGGCTTTAAAATATTGTGATAAGATTTTAAAAATGTGTTCATGACTATGAAGTAGGGCTGCAACAACGAATCGATAAAATCGATAAAAATCGATTACTAAAAGCGTTGGCAACGAATTTCATAATCGATTTGTTGTGTCGCGCGACGCAGAGACATTTGGTTGTTATTATATATATATATATTTTTTTAAATTGAGCGCAGAGCGGAGTGGACACATTCAGTCTCTCTCCCGCACTGATGCCAGCAGAGTTCGGCACCTCATAAGCTGTTTCCATCCAAAAATGCGAATTTAACTTATGCGCAAAACTGGAACATCTGAGCATAAAGCACCGTTTCTACATTATATATATATGCTGCCCCGATTTATATCAAACATGTTTGATATTTAAGCCTACTTTGGCTAGCGTACTTTCACAGCAGCCAATGCTCGATCGCAAAAACAGCTGCTGTACGGGTCGTTGGACAGTGGAGATGGAGAAAAGTACTTCTATAGTTTTTGTAACACTGTCTGTCTGTAGCCTATAATGTGTCGAAAACATACCACAACCGTAAGGAGAAAGAGGAGCTCTGCTGAGGTGAAATCGTCTCAGTTTTGAATAGGGCTGTGACGGTGGCACGTTGTTTTTTTATATATAGCCTACACTTCAGTCAGCAAACAAGCAGCCTAAAAACGCTAAAATAAATCAAAGAAATAATAGGCTATATTTAATTAAGAAAGTAGCCTAAGAGTATTAAATAGGCTATTAAACAAACATTCCTTGTAAAAATGTCCGACAGCTCATCAATTTTTGGCCGACTGAATTTGGCCGTCTTTTTTTCTCTTTCTCTTCCTCATTACACAGCTGCTGTTTTTAATAGCAAAGTGATTACATTTTTTTTCGTTCGTTTAGTTTATAAAGTTAATTTAGAGATATATTTGGAACCCTTTTTGTTTGTTAAATTCAAGTTTTTGTTTTTTAAAGTTATACCTAGCAAACAGCGGCAGACAGATCAAAAGCCTGCTTAATTCATCGCGATTTAAATTAAAATCCATTGATATAAAAAACTTAAAACATATCACAATATTAGTTTAATCATTCAATCAAGATAATTCCAAAGTTTGTGCGGAGAGAAGCGCGCTTTGCAGGACATGGAGACTCCAGTGCAATGTGGAATTTTTTTTTTGCTCATAAAGGTAAGAGTAATTTACCACCCGGGCCGGAACTGTAAAGGGTCTAGCTTAGTTTGTGTGTACTAACAGTATCAACAAAATGTGCTCTTAAAGAAAACAAACAGAATACGCTTGATATCTTTGGTTTAAACAGGAGCGCTTCACAATAATTAACCGAAACCCAGGTAATTGCCTCACAAACACAATATCTATAGAAAGCTTTAAATTATTATTTTACTATAAAACGAAATAATTAAAATCGAAAACAAAACTCTTTCATTAGCTAATCCATAAAGATGCATTAGGCATTAATGAGCAGATGGCAGGATCGTCAATTTCATCTTTGCAACACTGAATCAGAAAATACTAGTTTATTAATAAGTAATTCGAATATTTTCTTAATTTTTGCCTTGACACATTCATGGTAATTACTTTTGCTGGGGCTTTGAGGCCAGTTTTGCGTGCATTTGAATGCGGAACTCTTCCAGCTGGTCGCTGCTGATGGCAGGACACTAAACACCGCCATGGCAGAATGAATGTAGCAGAAAGTTAGTCAAGTTATCCCGTTCCAGCGTGCAAAGTCACATGACTTTTTTAATGCGCACTGAGGAATTTAATTTGAGAGGCTTCTTGATGGGAAATGCCAACCATGCAGCATGTACACCACAGCAAGCCGCTGTCTTGACGGATAGTAATTTTAGTTTATTTAGTCTATATATTTGGCAGATGTAAAGCATACGTGTGTATGTTTTTTGTGTTAGTCCATTTTTATTTTATTATTATTATTATAACAGTTCAAGGAGCAACATGTTCGTGCACTTTCTAAAGATTTTAGTTCTGTTTTTGAATAAAGGGTTGTAAATCCTTTTTTTATCCGATTCATCGATTAATCGAAAAAATAATCGACAGATTAATCGATTATTAAAATAATCGTTAGTTGCAGCCCTACTTTGAAGGCAAGTTAGTGATTATCAAGAATACGATTAAGATGTCCTTGAAGAGAAGTATGGCTTGCTAGCTAACGTTAGCCTAAACACGTTATGATAGTGTTTAGCTGTCAGCATTTAAATGTACAACTATGCAGATACGGAGAGTACGGGATTACCAGGCTCCGCATTTAAATGATGTGTTGTTAAATAATAAGAAACTGAATGTTCACGCCGCTAACATTGTTTATAATGTTGCAATTATCATTTTTCTCAGTTTCTGATAAGAACGAGGCAGTAGATCAGTCTCAAGAGTGTCCACCTAATATATAGCACATATAAAACAAGCTGCTTATCTTTATGCAGAAGTCCTAAAGAACGCTCCGTGCATACGGTCATTTCAATTTCCATCAGAGTTTCCACATTAGGTCAGGTGTCTCTTGACAGGCGCGAACACAGATGGCAGTGTGTTTCAAGATACTGGAGCAAGCGCTGAGATTGGTCCAGGAAAAATGTCATTTATAAGAATTGTCCAATAATGGCCTACATGGCACGCAAGCCCACCCCCACGTCCCTCTCTTGACAGGCGCGAGCTCAGAGATTCCGATCGGCCCAGATGTCAATTAACGCAAGACCAACCCCCCCCCCTCCCTCCCTAAAAAAAACTCTCCGGTTCTACACGATTCACGTGAATGACCCAATTGACAATAAAAACGGCGATTGTCGCCGAAAAGCGACAAGTTTGCAGGTATGCATAATATTTGGACTTTATACATGAAATACTTCCAACTTTATTCTTGCAGTATTTCGACTTTATTCTCATAATATTTTACTTTATTCTTTTAATATCAACTTTATTCTCAAAATATGACTTTAATCTCGTAATCTTAGATTTTTTTTTTTAACATGGCACTAAGACACGTTTTAAATTGTAATAATATTTTTATCAAATACATGCAGCCTTGGTGAGCAGAAAACACTTCAAAATACTAAAAACAGTTTTGATAAATGTTTGTATAGAAAAAAACTGAAAAAAATGAGTGTGAATATGTTAAAACTTTTGGTCTCTTCTTGTGTACTGTATTGTTGACTGGTTTTTACCAATCAACCTGCAAAAGTGTCAAGAGTATAAAGCTGAAATCTGCAGAAATTGTGGAAAATCCAGCCAAACAGACTCTGTTTGTGGTATTATGCACTATATACTGTTTGTGGGCTTCTATACTGCATCTGTAAGGTGTTTTACTTTACCTTGATGGCCAGATCGCAGTGTTCGCTGGCGGTGGTCAGCTGCTCGATGTGTCTGTCCACTTCTGCCACGGACAGGCTACACGTGCTTTTCTTCCGGCCGCACAGGACACTCTCCAGCCCCGTCAAAACCCGCTGCAGCTCTGAGTTCAGATCACTGCAGTTATCTGGAAAAAAAACATGGATTTTAGTGAATTTGCAGCTCATTTTTTGGAATTTCTCCAGCATGAAACTGCACTCGCATGCTGTTTCAGTGTGCCACTTATTTATAAAGGACAAAAAATGCAAACAATATAGGAGAGCTAATAAAGTCAAATTAAAGAACAGCTGTTTTTTTTTTTTGTTTGTTTAGTGATAGTTGTTCATGAGTCCCTTGTTTGTCCTGAACATTTAAACTGCCTGCTATTCTTCAGAAAAATACTTCAGGAATTCAAATTATTTGGTTTTCCAGCATTTGTGTGCATTTGAACACTTTCCAACAATGACTGTATGATCTTGAGATCCACCTTTTGACACTGAGGACAACTGAGAGACTCATATACAACTATTACAGAAGGTTCAAACACTCACTGATGCTCCAGAGGGGAACATGATGCATTAAGAGGCAGGGGGTGAAAACTTTTGGAATTTGAAGATGAGGGTAAATGTCACTTGTTTTGTCTTCTGGGACACGTCTAAGTATCTTCTGTAGCCTCTGAAGGGCAGTATTAAATGAAAAAAATATTTAGGCAAAATAAGAAAAATGTAGCCTACACATCTTCATTCTGAAGATGGATCTCAAAATTATACAGTCATTGCTGGAAAGGGTTCAAATACACAAAAATGCTGGAAAACCAACGAATTTGTGGGACATGAAGGATTTTTCTGAAGAACAGCAGGCTGTATAACTGTTCAGGCTCATGAACAACTATCACTAAACAAATAAAACAGCTGTGGATCATTCAGGTAACAACACAGTATTAAGAAATAAGTGTATAAAAACATATTTTATGTTAAATATCTTATTCAGGTCAGTACTAAATAAACAATAACATGCATTTTTAATGATCCCTCTTACTTTTGCTAAAATACTTAACATTTTGCAGATTCTGAAAGGGGGGGGTGAAAACTTTTGACCTCAACTGTATAGTAAAGTAAAGTAAAACCACACAAACACACAATTACTGTAATGTCCCAACCTTTTCTCCTACACAGCAATGAGATCAAAATATGGAGCTAACAGAGACGTGCTGCTTGCTGAAACCTGATTTGCAGATGTTTCTCCTGAGAAAATGATCTCAGTAATCTCACGTGTCTCTTCTAAAGTTTCAGATGAGATCTCAAAATGAACTCTCTCAATTTATATAAATTAATTTGCATTAACATTAACCATACCTGAGAAATCCATGTCTTTTGCATAACCAACCATCAATAATATTTTCCAAACCTGCTCTTCCAGCATCCAGCACGCAAATGAAATGGAAAAACCAAGTTAATCAGAACTCGTATAAATCCATACCATCGCTGACATGAGCAGATTATTGATCCAGAGCTGTATTAATATTCCCAACTGCAGGAAATATGCCGTAATACATTAACCATGAAACATAAAAGTACTGATGGGGAAAAAATTGGATGATATTCATCACTTGATTCTGAAGTTTCCTTTTGTATGAAGTAAATCCTCATGGAAACTGATTTGTTATAAAATAAAATAAATAATATTAATTAAAAGATGTGTATATGCATCTTTTTAGACGGAAAGTATGACATTTAATTTAAAACAGATTTGTAATCTGAATATATTAATAAATGAAGTCTGCAAAAACGTTTTTCCAAAAAAAGCTAAAAGCATACAATGCAATTTATTACTTAAAATAAAATCATTGAATAACATTAAATTAATAATTATTAACTTAAAATCTAAAAATAATAATAAAATGATAAAAAAACAATTTATTACTTAAAATAATATAAACATTAACTGAATAATTATTAACCTAAAATATAAAAAATAAAAATAAAAATATATTTTATTTCAGATAGTTGCTGAGCTTCTCATTTTTTGTCTAGTTTAAGTACTGAAATAACTAAAACGAAATAAACTGAAACTTAAAGCTAAACAAAAATACATAAAAAATATTAAAACTTTAACTAAAATTAAAAGGAGAACAGAAAATATATAAAAATATATAAATCTATAAAAGTATAGGAATAGAAATATTTTTTCAATATTATTTTACATTTATATTTATTATTTTATTTTGCAGTATTATAACATTATTTGTGAAACAGTATTATTGTATATTTATATTTACATTTAACTAGATAGAACTTTAAAATTAAAATGAGAACAGAAAATGTTTAAAAAAATGTAATTATTATTTTACATTTATATTTATTATTTTATATTTGATTTTTTTAACATTATTTGTGACAGTATTATTTCATATTCACATTTATTTTTTAATGACTATATTATTTTACATTTATATTATTTATTTTTTAATGACTATATTATTTTACATTTATATTTTTTATTTTATGTTTGCATAATATAACATTTTGCGAGAGAGTATTATTGTACACTTACATTTAACTAGATAGAACTTTAACTAAAATTAAAATGAGAACAGAAAATGTTTTAAAAAAAATCTAACTATTATTTTACATTTATATTTATTATTTTATATTTGCATTTTTTTAACATTATTTGTGACAGTATTATTTTATATTCACATTTATTTATTTTTTAATGACTATATTATTTTACATTTCTATTTTTTATTTTATGTTTGCATTAATATAACATTTTGCGAGACAGTATTATTGTATACTTACATTTAATTAGATAGAACTTTAAAATTAAAATGAGAACAGAAAATATTTTAAAAAAAATCTAACTATTATTTATATTTATATTTATTATTTTATTTTTGCATTATTATAACATTATTTGTGAGACAGTATTACTTTATATTTATATTTACATTTAACTAGATAAAAATATTAATAAAATTAAAATGAAAGAAAAAAACATTAATTCAAATTAATAAAATCTATAATAATATTAAAAGTTTAAATATAAAATTGCAATTAATAACTCTTAATTTCTGTCAAAGCGAGTGAAAAACAACTCCATTATTACCACTTTTGTAATGCAAAGCTGTTGTACGAGCCTGTGAGGTAATGTGTTATGTTTGTGCATTTGTTATCTCTTATTGGTTAATGAGGGGGTTGTACCCGCTGTATTGGTGTTTTTAAGCCATGGTCACGGGAGAGGGGTGTGGCCTATGGGGAAAGGGACACAGTTTTGAGACCGTGAGGGGAACTGTGTTGAGTCTCGTTTTTAATGTTGTATCAACAAACCATTGCTAATAAATAATGGAGTAAAAGGAACACGCGTCGACTGTGATTCCCCGGCGTGCTGGAAGGTCACGACATTAGTCTCAAAACTCCCTGGATTGTATACGGAAGACGCCGACATTCCTACTGGAGCTGCGTTGCACACTGAGATGTGGATATTGCGCAATCCTGAACGGGAATCTTGAATGAGAAGTCGCCGCTCCGTGAGTAATGCGCCGGTTGGCGAGTTTATTTAATTTAAGCGCTTGGGAAGCTCAGTATCAGCTCGCTGCTGTGTGGTGAGGCATGGAAAGCCTAAAGGTGAAGATTGCGGAAGTGGTGAATACGAGTTTCATTGATGTTGTATATGAATGCGGTGATGTGAAGACGGGTCGGCGAGTGAATTAAAAGGGAAAAAGGATTACGGTTTTAAGATGGCTGATGAGTCTGAGGCGGCCAGTATGGGTGATCAAAGTTTGAAAACATTAAGTGCTTCGCGCAGAGGGAAGCTTGGTTCGTGCACTCGAAGAATGAACGATATACGAGTTTTGATGGATGCAGAGGAAAGCATTGAAGCTGTAAAAGAGAGTTTGAAGGAGTTTAAAAGGGCTCTTGAGGACTTTATGAATGCGAATATTCTTGTGCAAAATCTGTTATCAGAGGATGTCAAAGAAATGGAACGCATTGATTGGTTTGAGCCTAGGATGGCTACTTTTAATGACTTTTTGCATGAGGTCGATGTATGGATGAGTGCTTGTGGTGATCCACAGTTAAGTGTACAACCAGAAGACAGCATTTCAAATGTATCTAAGAATTCAGTGAAATCAAAGAGTGATAATGGTTCAAAGGTATCATCCAAAGCATCTTCTAAGATTTCTTCGACACGTGTAAAAGTTGCTGCGGAAAAGGCTGCTTTGTTGGCTAAAGTTGAGGCCCTTAAAAGGAAACACGTATTGGAGAAACAAAAGGCTGAATTGCAAATAAAAATGGAAACTCTGGAGCTTGAAACGGATTTGGCTGCTACGGATGCAAAGTTAAAGGTCTTGGAGCTTTATGAAACACAGTCCAACGTTGAATCTTTGCAAACCTCTTGTAAGTCTCTAGAGCCTGGAAATGAAATGAATGAATATTTGCAGCAACATTCAACGATAAAATCTTCTGAACTAAGCAAAGTTGAAGCAATGTTATCTCCAGCCACCTTTAAGGATGTGAGGTCAGTGCCTAAAACACCTTTGCAAAGATTTGTTCACAAGCCACAAAGGACTTTAGAGGATGAAGATAATTTGAATCCAACTTCTCAGCCTTCGGAGATGCCTGTGGTTCCGTCTTTGGCAAGCGATCACCCATGTGATATTCCTACTGCCTCCTATAGTCAACCGCAAAATCCCGCAGTTATGAATCAAGAAACAGATGGTGTTGATATTACAACTATTATGCAAAAGCAATGTGATTTGGCTGACCTCCTGGTGAATCAGCAAAGGCAAGCAAGTTTACCTAGAAAGGAGGTATTAGTCTTCGATGGTGATCCATTAAAGTATAGATCATTCATGCGGGCCTTTAAATATAATATTGAGGACAAGACCAATAACAACCAGGATCGACTGTATTTTTTAGAGCAGTTCACCACAGGAAAACCAAAGGATTTGGTTCAAAGCTGTTTCCATAGGAATTCTGATGATGGTTATAAGGAAGCAATGCGACTTCTTGAATATCATTTTGGAAATGGGTTCAAAATTGTTAGTGCCTACATTGAGAAGGCACTTGATTGGAACAATATCCAGCCAGATGATGGGAAGGAACTGCAAAGTTATGCCTTGTTTTTACGAGGCTGCTGCAATGCGGCACAAGACTTTTCCAGTATCTCAGAGTTGGATTTACCTTCCAACATGAAGGTGATTGTTTCAAAGCTTCCTTATAAATTAAGAGAAAACTGGAGATCATCAGCATATGAGATATTGGAACGAACCAAACAAAGGCCCAGATTTCAGGATCTGGTAACATTCATTGAAAAGCATGCCAGAATTCTTCTAGACCCTGTTTTTGGAGATATACGTTATACGGTTTCAAACCTCAAAGGTCAGCAACCCAGGCAGGGAACGATGCAGTTCAAATCTAGCAGTAAAAAGAGTTTTGTCACTGCAATTTCGTCAGTTGATGCTAAGCCTGCTGATACCAGAATTAACAGAGAGAAATTGGATTTTGGCAATTCAAGCAGTATTCGAGCAGCATTTGAAAAGCCTTGTTCTTTCTGTGAAGGGAGCCATAAAATGGAAGTCTGTCATATAATCCCTAAAAGGCCCCATAAGGAGAAAATTGAGTTTCTCAGGACCAATGGATTCTGTTTTGCTTGTCTTACAAAAGGGCATATGAGTAGAACATGCAAGAAGCGTGCAACCTGTTCTATTTGCAAAAGGAGACATCCTACAATTTTGCATTCTGAAGAGGATACAATCAAGATGTATGTAAATTCGGCAAGAACGCAAGAGCCTCACAAAGGGAATGATAGTCAGACAGAAGGGATCGAAGGTAATTCCAGTAGTTCTATCACCATAGCTATGGTATCCATGGATCAAACAGGGGCCGGTGTTGCAGATTGCAAGTTGGCAATTGTACCTGTTAAAGTAAAAGCAGACAAAGGTAGTCATGTTATTTGTACGTACGCCTTTTTAGATCCTGGAAGCTCTGCGACCTTCTGTACAGAAAGAATAATGGAGAAGCTTCATGTAAGTGGTAAGAAAACCAACATTCTATTGAAGACTATGGGCCATGAGAAGCCAGTAAAGACTCACAGGTTAACTGGACTGGAGGTGGGCAGTCTTAATGGCAGCAGTTTTATAGAATTGCCTGAAGTTTTTACTGGCTTCTCATGGCCCATAGTCTTCAATAGAATGTTGGTTTTCTTACCACTTACATGAAGCTTTGAAGCTGTGATTCCCCGGCGTGCTGGAAGGTCACGACAGCTGTTTTAATCACACCCATTAAGCATTCAGAACCTGTCATTTCCTTTCATAGATTGGAGTGATGCATGCTGGGAATGTTCTTACAATACATTTGCAATGGAAAACACCATTAGACGGCGTGATTCACAGCGGCTGAAGGGACAATGACAGCATCCCAACCGGTGAGGTCTTTAAAAGCTTTTGTGTGGAGCGTATCGGCTTGATCAAGCGGAAAAACTAAAGAAATCTGACTGAAGACGTTGATTACGCTCAGAAAAACGAGTCTGTCTATCTTTCAGCTGTGATAAACGTCATCGCTGCCAAACCAAGACCGAAGCACTATGGGAAACACATACTGTACACTCGCACAAAGAAGGTTTTCTCTTTCAGCGAAAGCCTTTATTTGCTCACTAATGAACTTCACTGCTGTGTAGGAGAAACACTGGAGATCTCACTGTTGTGTGTGTGTGAAAATACACAACTGCTGCTGTAAATAAGGCCAATATTTCCCATGAGTCTGCAGTGATGAACACAGAGACGTGACCTCGAGAACCAATGCAAACTCATTCAAAGTCACTGTGTGAAGATAAAAGAGTCATGAGAGTGACTCAACATTTCACCCTCAAATTAATAGACAAATAATACAAATTAAATGCATAATAATAATGAAGACTGTTTTTAGGAGCACTGTTCTCATTACAGAAATGCAAACAAAATTTCATTCTTCTGAATTTTTGTCGTTGATTATTCTCAACAGTAATTCTTATTAATCTAATATCATGTTCGTACTGTATTACAAAAATATTTCTGTAATATTTTACTATAATCAGCATATAATCGTAAAAAATACTACCATGATGCAAATACTTAAACCTTTTTGCATTACAATAATGAACATAAAAAAATTATTTTTCCAAAACAGGCATGATGTTTAATAATTAAAATTAAATTTAAATTATTGAATGCTTCGCTTTAAGATAAAAAATTTTTAAATTTTTTTTACATTTGTATTTTAATGCCATTTCTATTTTACATTTATTTTTATTATTTTAAATTTACATTGTAATTTTAATGCCTTTATTATTTTACCTTTAAATTTATCATTTTAATTTTACATTTATTATTTTACATTTCTATTGTCATTATTTTCACGATTTCACATTTATATTTGCATTATAACATTATTTGAGAGTATTATTTTATATTCAC
>NC_133365.1:54529462-54556644 GCF_049309525.1 Garra rufa
TTGTTATTGTTCGCTTTTATATTTTAATTATTATTTTAATGAGATTATTAGACTTTATTTTATTTTTATTTCAGTTTAATAGTTTTAGCACTTATACATTTTATTTAAATTGATTGCCTTTTTTTGTTTTTAAGTTTCAGTTTTATTAAAGTTATTTTTTTATTGTTTCATTATTTTTATTTATTAAATAAATAAATAATTTATCATTTATTAATCAAAATAATTTATTTTTATTTTCATTTCATTTTTGATCGTTTTTGTACTTAAACTTGTCAAAGAATGGCAAAAATTGGTCAGACCCCCCCTTTTTTAACTACTAAATGCAACCAAAGGACATGCCTAAAGTAGCCATGCATCAAATACAAAAGCATGCTACAAACAAACAAGCAGCAGTGCTTTAGATACAAAAGCATGCTACAAAAACAAAGTAGAAATACATTAAACAAAAGCATGCTATCAAGAACCAAAAGTAGCAATGCATTAAACTCAAAAGCATGATAATAAACACAAAAGCATGCTATCAAGAACCAAAAGTTGCAATGCATTAAACTCAAAAGCATGATAATAAACACAAAAGCATGCTATCAAGAACCAAAAGTTGCAATGCATTAAACTCAAAAGCATGATAATAAACACAAAAGCATGCTATCAAGAACCAAAATTAGCAATGCATTAAACACAAAAGCATGATAATAAACACAAAAGCATGCTATCAAGAACCTAAAGTAGCAATGCATAAACACAAAAGCATGATAATAAACACAAAAGCATGCTATCAAGAACCAAAAGCAATCCATTAAACTCAAAAGCATGATAATAAACACAAAAGCATGCTATCAAGAACCAAAAGTTGCAATGCATAAACACAAAAGCATGATAATAAACACAAAAGCTTGCTATCAAGAACCAAAAGTAGCAATGCATAAACACAAAAGCATGATAATAAACACAAAAGCTTGCTATCAAGAACCAAAAGTTGCAATGCATAAACACAAAAGCATGATAATAAACACAAAAGCTTGCTATCAAGAACCAAAAGTTGCAATGCATAAACACAAAAGCATGATAATAAACACAAAAGCTTGCTATCAAGAACCAAAAGTAGCAATGCATAAACACAAAAGCATGATAATAAACACAAAAGCTTGCTATCAAGAACCAAAAGTAGCAATGCATTAAACTCAAAAGCATGATAATAGACACAAAAGCATGCTATCAAGAACCAAAAGTAGCAATGCATTAAACACAAAAGCATGATAATAAACACAAAAGCATGCTATCAAGAACCAAAAGTTGCAATGCATTAAACTCAAAAGCATGATAATAAACACAAAAGCATGCTATCAAGAACCAAAAGTAGCAATGCTTTAAACTCAAAAGCATGATAACAAACACAAAAGCATGCTATCAAGAACCAAAAGTAGCAATGCATTAAACACAAAAGCATGCTACAAACAAACACAAAGGTAGCAATGCATACACAAGCTACAGGACACAAAAATAGAATTGCCTTAATTCATTAAAGCAAACTATCAAACATAGAAGTAGCATTACATGATTACAAAGCATTCTACTAAACAAACAAAAAAAAAAAAAAAACAGTCCAGCCAAAAGCATTTAAGTAACAAAGTGTGCTACAAAAAAGTAGCTCTTTAAACAACAGGTGATTCATATCCAGATGACAAGCCCCCAATTTTTGTTAACAAAAATGTTAAATAAAAATATAATTAATTTTATCACCATCTTAAGAGTCAAATAAACCACAGTGCATTTTATAAATCTGTTCTTTTTGCTGATGGTTGCATTTCATTTGTTGCAATAATTGGTGCTGTTGTGATATTTAAGAGTCATAACTGATTTCAGAGAAATGGCCACACGCACTCGCAATTCTACTAGTCAGCACTTGATTGGCTTACTGATCCGTTTTCCTGATTGTAGATTGAGTTTTGTTTAATAACACTGATCCTCCAGCTTTCCTTTTCATCTGGATGCTCTTTTCTGTGTCTGTTTCTCTCTCTCAGCCTCAAACCTCTTCTATTTATAACATTAAAGGCTGATGGTCTGTGTGTGTGTGTATAGAGTGAAGTGTGTTGAGTGTGTGACACTGAGGCCTCAGAGCGACTGTATACAGAGATAATTCACCTTTCACAGACCATTAAGCTGGAAAACCAACGTGTGAGCTCCTCAAGTACCTTCACCCCCTTCAGTCTAAATAAACTCAGTATTTACACCGCAGCCGCAGCTCATAAAACCTCCTCTGAAGACAAAATGCCCTTTATTCTTGTTCTGTAGAGAGCGAGAGATGGACGCTTGCGCCTCAGGTTTCTTAAGGGAATAGTGCTTTTAGTTACCTAGCTGGAGAAAGAGCTCGTTTTGCTGTAATAGTTCAGGTTAGACGTAAAAGATGTCATATTTTGCACACAATTGAGGTCAAGCCTAGTGTGATGTAGCAAGTTTGATTATGCAGATTAGAAAAAAAATTTTTTAATGCAAATAATGACCTGAATTAGTGTGTTCAGCTTACTAAAATGATGATATAAGTGTGATAACGATTTGTACAGTAGTTCAATAAACTTGTATTATTAATAGTTATATTTTAGAAACAAATTGTTATCTGTTACTGAATCAATTAGTGTTTTGAATCAGAATGAATCAGGTGAATCTTTGATTCAAGAATAAAATCATTGATTTTTTTTTACGAATCAGTTAAGTGAATGACTCAGCAACTCATTTATCCACCACATTGACGATTTTACTTTTATAAAGTGTAATTTTTAGTCAAGTCACCATTATTTATACAGCGCTTTTAACAATACAGGTTGTGTCAAAGCAACTTTACAGTATTGACCCACAAAAGTGGGTCAGTGTTTTAAGCAAATTGGTGGAATAAATGACTCAATGACTATTGGTGGTTTTAGTTTTATACTTAAATTATAATTTCTAAACAAATCAGCTGTTTGAACACAACATTTGAATGAATAACTCGTATTTAACTCATATTTTCATATTTAAAGTAGCATATCTAAATGAATTAGTTGAATAAATGACTCAGTGACTCACTCATTAGGCCACAACCTATTAAAAGTATAATTTCGAAATGAATCAAACAAATTGGTTGATTCAGTGATCATCCATTAGGCAACCACCTACTTGCGGATTTAGTTTCATGTTTAAAAAAAAACATTTCTAAATAAGTCGGTTGAATGATCTCATTAAACTGCCACCTATTGCTGGTTTTAGTTTCATACTTGAAGGTATCTTTACTAAACTCAATGACTCACTCAAAAAAGCCACCACATATTGGTGGTTTTAGTTTTATACTTAAATAATTTCTAAACAAATCAGCTGTTTGAACACAACATTTGAATGAATAACTCATATTTAACTCATATTTTCATAAAGTAGCATTTCTAAATGAATCAGTTGAATGAATGAATCAAGCCACTACCTATATTTAAAGTATAATTTAGAAACGAATCAGTCGTTTCAACAATTAGTTTCATACTTGAAAGTATCATTACTAAACAATATCAGCTGTTTGAACAAATAATTTGCTCCCGACATCGGAGCCGCTCAAGAGTCAGAGGATACCGTTACTTTTGTTTTTAACCCTTGTGCAACCTTATAGACATTTTTGTCCATTTCAGTTTTGTTTTTTTGTTTTAAGTGTGTCTGTGTTAATGCCAACTGCATAAATCTTGGCTCAGGTGTGTATTTTTATTGAAATTTTAATATTTCACCCTCATTTCCTTCAAAAAATCTATTTTACGCTCCGTACAAAAAATACTCACACTCAGGACCTTAAGGACAAAAATGTCCACATTGAAACCCATTAAAACTGCAATTTTTTAACCCAGGGCCATTTGACTATAAAATGATGCAATATTTGCTAATAGGCATTCATTCTATCGGAAAGGCTTCAAATTTTTATTTTTTACCATTTATTACTAGATTGTGCGATTTTTTTCAAATTTGGCATATAAAAGAAATACTAATTTTTTTGTGTTTTCTGCTGATGCATATTGTAGCCTATTATAGAGTCAATTGGAAAAAATAATACAGCTATAATTGTGTGGGTATGTTCGTAAGGATGTCTGAGTGTGGTTTGCATGTGTTTACTGAAAATTTGATGGGTGTAATATGTTTGAAAGAAATGATATTGTACTGGCAATCAAAAATCCCACTCCATGTCTCACTCTTGGCAGGGTCATAGGGCCATGTGAAAGCTATGAATAAGGTCAAAGAAGGTTAATGAGCTTTGAGGATTTTTCCTTTTCACCAGTTTTTAAAGCATTACAATTCTGAAAATTAATGAATGTTTGGTAATTATGAATAGAAGAGATGCTGATAAAAAACAACAGTCAGTGAAAGTGGAAAAAAAATATTAATATATAACATTTCTATGACAGTTTTTTGACATGGCCATTTTTGTCCATTATGGCCCTAAGTGTTTTTTTTTTTTTAAATCTGACACTACATAAAAAATATAAATGCCTCAAAATGAATGTTGTTGTTCTTCATTGACACACCCAAGAAGCTAATAAGCAAAGAAAAAAAAATCTGCTTAGCATTTAGTATATGGAAATTAACTACTATTTTTCATTTTTTCATAAAAAAACACCTGCGGCATTATGTAAACAAACCAGCATTTAAAGGGTTAAAATTCTGAAAATTAATGAATGTTTGGTATCTATGGATAGAACAGATGCTGGTTAAAAAATCGACATCAGTGAAAGTGGAAAAAAATATTAATAAATCATATTTTTTATGACAGTTTTTGGACGTGGACATTTTTGTCCATTTTGCACCTATGTGTAACTTTTTTTTTAATGCACAAGGGTTAAAAAGGAAAGCGCCGATCCTGATCGACATATGCCTCTACTTTGTGCAAATCGTTCCTGATGCAGCTTCACCCACAGCAGAAGTGAGTATAAGGGTTTTTTAATGCATCTTTCACTTCTAAACGCGGCTAAAGTAAACATAACGGCTCATAATCCTACAGCAAAGAGGGGCGGGGCGAGCAGAGCTCATTTGCATTTAAAGGGGCCATGCAAAAAAATGAGTTTATTTTTGTGCTGATTTTGACAAGGTAAAAGGGTGTTTTATTACACTACTATTGAGAATTTTTAACCAAAGTATATTATAGACTTTTCATTAAGACCCTAAAGAATCATATTATGAACTTGTGGAAAATGGCCATCCGATGACCCCTTTAAGACAGTGTGATTTTAATTTGATTTGAGTCGTTTTCAGCCAGCGTGTGAAGTGTCTCCTGCGCTGTGAATGATTTGAGTATCGCTTCTGTTATTTCAGTGTGCAGTTAGTAGTCAGTCATGTGTAAGATCATCGCTCACTCATGTGATTCATCTCCAGCACCAGCATCAACCACCTGAGTTTTATGTAACACTGTTATATTTGGCAGAATGTGGATGTTATGCAGTCTGATGCTGATGCACTTATACAGCTTTAGTTTGATGTGTTAAATGCAGGTGTGTTGGTCCAGCTCTTAATGAGCTTTGAGCATGATTATTTATGACTGTGTTTTTCTTTGCTGTCTGATTAAAAACACGCTTGAGAAACAATCAGAGGTAGATCTGATTAGTTCGGGTTGAAACGGCTTGGATCTTTGCTCTGGCTCTCGTATTATTTATCTCAAGCAGAGCTAATTAGATCCAGAGCTGATTTGAATTGGAGATGCAGATGCACTAATGAACAGAGAAAGTGGGTAAATGTTTGCTGTGATATGGAAATGACCCTCTGCGCTGCTGTTATTGTTGTCTGTGAGGCGTTTTCTTCTGGTGTTTGACCGGCGGGGTGGAGATCCTCTTCCTGATGGGAATCTTCAGTGTGGGATTATTTATGTCCTGCCGACATTCCTCCGGTGGGAAGCGAGTAAACGTTCCTTCTGCTGCAGCTGGGCTTAAGTTCTTGTAGAAGTCAACAAATTAACTACGGAGTTCTCTTTAACCTTCTGATTGTGCATTGATCATTTATTTTATGCTAATTGGGGCCCTATGATTCTGTATCATTTTCTTATAAATTCCGTATTTTCACTTTTAAATTTTTATTGATTCCTTTTTTGTTTTTGAATTAAATTTTGATATTTAAAAAAAACGTGTCTGATCAAATTAATTCATAAAGCGTTGCCTATTTAATAATGCATTGACAGTTTATAAATAATAGGGCAATATGGAATGTTTATTTCTTTGTTTTTTTTAATTCTGTATTTTGTTTAAATTTTTCTGGGTTCCATTTAAATGGTTTAATTAACTTTTGATAAAACACTTTAAATAAATAAATAAAATAAATAAATAATAATTAAATAAATTTAATTCATAAAGCTTTAACAATTTAATTGTAATTTAACATTATAATTTACTTTAATATAATGTTTTGTTTTTTTCAAAAAAAAAAAAGAAGTTTATTTTTTCACTTATTTATTTATTTATTTATTTATTTATTTTTATTCTGTATTTTGTTTACATTCTACTGGGTTCCATTTAAATGGTTTAATTAACTTTTGATAAAACACTTGTCTGATAAATTTAATTCATAAAGCTTTAACAATTTAATATTTTATAATTTATACATTATAATTTATTTTAATAAAAAAAACAAAATTCCGCAAAATTCTGTTTCCTTTATATATATATTTTTTGTTTTTCATATTAATTGTTTAATTAAATGTTAGAAATCAAAAATCATGTCTTATCATTAATACAGCTTTAACTATTTGATATTTTATTAAAAAGTGTAACAGTAATAGGGTCATATAAAATGTTTATTTTTAAAAAAAAAAAAAAGTTTATTTTTTCACTTATTTTTTATTTATTTATTTTTAATACTGTATTTTGTTTACATTTTTCTGGGTTCCATTTAAATGGTTTAATTAACTTTTGATAAAACACTTTGTCTGATAAATTTAATTCATAAAGCTTTAACAATTTAATTGTAATTTAACATTATAATTTATTTTAATAAAATGTTTAGTTTTTTCCCCCCAAAATTCTGTTTCCCTTTATATTTTTTTTGTATTTCATATTAATTGTTTAATTAAATGTTAGAAATCAAAAACATGTCTTATCATTAATACAGCTTTAACTATTTGATATTTTATTAAAAAAATTAACAGTAATAGGATCATATAAAATGTTTATTTTTCCAAAATTTTATTTTCTTCACTAAAATTCCATTTGAATTTTTCTGGATTCCATTTTAATGGTTTATTTAACTTTACATAAAAACATTTCTGATCATTTGAATTTAAAAAACTATAACAATTTATTTGTAATTTAACATTGTAATTTATTTTAATAAAACTGTTTTGTTTTGTTTTTCTCCCAAAATTCTGGTTCCTGTTAATTTTTTCTGGATTCTATTGTAATTGATTAATTAAATTAAATAATTAAAAATCAGGTCTTACCGACTGAATTAATAATTCAGTTTTCTTTTATTAATTTTTCTTGATTCAAATGGTTTAATTAACTTCATAAAAACATGTCTGCTCAATTAAATTAATCAAGATTTAACAATTTAATTGTTTATTAAAATGAAAAATTTACCAAATGAATTTTTTTTCCTCCTAAAATTCTGTTTCCTGTTTTTTTTTTTTTTTTTCTGGATTCCATTTAAATGTAATAATTCAATTTATAATTTACCAATCAAAAAGCATGTCGTATTAACTGAATTAATAAATGTTTAACTATTTTATAATTTATGAAAAATTTACAAAATATTAAGATCATAAGAAATTTATTTTTCTAGTAATAAAAACAACTAATTTACTTTATTTTTCCCCTAAAAAGTTGAATTTTTTATGAATTCCATTTTAATAGGTTAATTTTTAATAACCAAAAAGGTATATGTTTATTAAAATGTTAGCAATTATAGTTAACAATTTTTATTTTATTTATTTATTTTTCAGAATTTTAATTGTTCTGCATTCTGTGTTTTATGATATATTTATAATATGTATGTGTAAAAAAATAAAATAAAAACAGCGATAAATGTATATATAAACTTTATCAGTTTAATTAATCTTTTAAAATGTAATCAAATTGACATATTACTTTTATCACAAAAGTAATATCACAATATTTCATGGCAAACAAATGCTGCGTATTATATAACAAATTCCATTTTTAATAGACTAGATTATACTATTGTCCATGTTTCCACATTGTGAAAATCAAAAAGTATGATATTTCTTAAAACAATGTGCATGTGAAATCTTCCATAGAGCACTTAAAACTAGACAACTCAAACATGGTTTTTCTCTCAGAGAACCGTTGTCTTTGATGTCCAGCGTGTTGACCTCGGGTCCTGACCTTTGACCTCTACCTCAGCATGAGCGTTTGAGATCTGAGAGATGTTTGCAGCTGCAGAAACCCCAGCCTGAAAACTTCATCCTGACGTTACAAACACACGGCCCAATAAAGTGAATCGCCTGCAATTTCGTTTCTAAACCATTCACATTTTTGCAGTGCTTTGTGGGAGGGTTTGCATGTCTCAACGAAAGTGAATCGTGCTCCAGTCTGTCTTGATGCTGTTGTTGTGAACTTTATTGGGTTTGTTTGAAATGGAAGAAACTCTTCTTTCAAAAGGCTTTGAATTCGTAAGGAAAATTTGCACTTGATATGAAAAAGCTTAGAAGTTGTGCGTTTTTGACAAAGTCCCAGTAGAATCAGAATCAGAAAGAGCTTTATCGCCAAAGAAAAGGAATTTGTCTGGTCTTGGTCCATATTAGTGTTAGACTGAAATATCAGCCTGTTTTTGACAAATTGGAGATTGTTGTTCGTTGACTTTGATAATAAATAGAAGTTGTAGTTCCTTCATCTCGTCAGTAGATAATCAATTATAACAGGTTTCAGTGTTTTTAGTGAATTAAAAAAAAGTTTTTATTTTATTTTTTTTTTCAGCTGTGTTGTTTATAAATTTGCTTTGTCATCGTAAACTTATGTATGCCGTCGGTTTGGTATTGGAAGGTTTTTTTTAATGTTCATGAAAGAAGTCTTTTCTGCTCACCAAGGCTTCATTTATTTGATCCAAAATAGTTACATTTTAGCAACTTTCTAAAATTTTAATAGTAATATTTCTCCAAAAAAAAGTATTTTTTGCTGAATTATGTGCAAATTATCTAGATTCTGTTTTAATTATTTGATTACATTTTAATAATCAAAAATAGCAATACATTTAAATTTTCTATGAAATGTAATATTTTAATGTAATAAATTCAATATTAATGTAATGTAATAATGTAATAATAAAAATAATAATGAATTAATTTCATGTAATTTTAATAAGTTGAGTAAAACTGTAATATAATAGGGCTCTATGAAATGTTTTATTGTACCTCGTCTTACGGTTTTCCAAATTTTGTTTATTCAGCACCAAATTCTGTTTTGTGTTTCTGTTAAATATTTGTATTGTGTTTCAATGATTTAATTACATTTTTTCCATCTAATCAGTTAATGAAACTCAAACAATTTATTAATATAAATTAATAAAAAAAAAAAAAAAAAAAAAAATATATATATATATATATATATACACATTTATTTATTATTATTATAATTTATTAACTATAAGAGCTATATGAAATTTTTTATTTGTTGTCTTGTCAGTTTTTAAGTTTTCTGGATTTTGTGTTTTTTTATTTTATCAAAAATATAATAAAATTGTGAAACATTATTTCTATTAAAAATAGCTCATTTTTATATTATTATCAGTTAAAATGTAATTAATTTCTTTGATCAAAGCTGTATTCTCAGCATCATTTCTCCAGTCTTCAGTGTCACATGATCCTTCAGAAATAATTCTAATATGCTGATTTGCTGCTCAAGAAAATAGGGAAAACTGTGATGCATTATAAAAAAAACTGCATTTATTTGAAAAAGAACATTATAAATGTATTTACTGCCACTTTTGATCAATTTAATGCAATTGAATGCCTGTATTAAGGCACTGTCCATTAAAACAGACCCATATTAGTTAACTACTAGTGTATATACACTTACAAGACAGCAGAAAATAACACACAGAGATGATCCCTCCCTATCCTGACAGGAAGGAAAGGCCTGCGTAAACAGCTAAAGGAAGCGGTGGACGCAGAGTCTGTAGTCCACTATAGGAGACTCACGCGACTCAGACAGACGCTTTATAACATTCATATGTGAACGAACCAAGACGAGAAGCACAGAAGATGATCGTGAGGGTTTCATTTGGAGTTTAGCAGCAGCGACACGAAGCGTCTTATCAGTGACAGTCAAAGGTGAGCGGATCTGTGTGTGTGTGTGTGTGTGAGAGATGATGATTCCCAGAATTCCTGTCGAGCAGCACAGCCATCTCTGACATGTTGTCAGGCAGCTGGGTAAATTAGGTGTGTGTGTGTGTGTGTTATTCCTGATAAAACACACCAGCTCCTTGTCGTCGTGATCCAGCAGCAGCTGCACTGAACTGCTGCCTGACAGACGTTTCAGTGGCTGTTTTCATTATGTAACGCTTGTTAGTCATTCCCAAATTGAATGCATTATGTAATATCTAATATTGGCTGGTTGGGACTCATGTGTAGGGCCGGGTGTGTCTGATTATTGGTGTTTCTGTCACTCATCACCATCTACAGTTATATCTGTATCAGCTATTTTTAATTTGGCCAGTGTTGTTTTTGACAACCATCTTAGATTTAGTCTTAGTCTTAGTCCTTTGGACTAAAATGCTTATTAGTTTTAGTCAAATTTTAGTCACTTCTATATGTGACCCTGGACCACAAAACCAGTCATAAGGTTAAATTTTACAAAACTGAGGTGTATACATCATATGAAAGCTCAATAAATAAGCTTTCTATCTATATATGGTTTGTTAGGATAGGACAATATTTGGCCGAGATACATCTATTTGAAAATCAACAAAAAAATCAAAATACTGAGAAAATCACCTTTAAATTTCTCCAAATTAAGTTCTTAACAATGCATATTACTAATCAAAAATGACATTTGGATATGTTTACAGTAGGAATTTTACAAAAAATCTTCATGGAACATGATCTTTACTTAATTTCCTAATGATTTTTGACATAAAAGAAAAATCGATCATTTTGACCCATGCAATGTGTTTTTGGCTATTGCTACAAACATACCCCAGCGACTTAAGACTGGTTTTGTGGTCCAGGGTCACATATTTGATAGTTTTAGTCCAATTTTAGTCGACGAAAAGTCAAAAAGGTTTTAGTCTAGTTTTAGTCAAAAAAGGGGAAAAAGTAGTCTTTTAACAAATTAATGTAGGTCAGTAAGTATTTTGCTGTTGGGTAGTGTCACTTATAAGTTCTGAAAATAGCAGATCTATAGTTCAACACAATGTGAGCTTCCGGATCGACTATTTTCACCAATAATTAACATTTAAAACATAAAAGACAAACAAGGATGGAATGCTAAAACGGCTTGCCATACTAGTATGGCAAAGAGTATTTAATGCTAAAACGACTTGCCATAGCGGCAGATACGTTTTAGGTTTTAATTGGCATGCACAATAAGCAGAAATGTCATGCATTTTAAACGTCTGACAGACAGTCTATTCTCGTCTCGTCAACGAAAACTCACACACGTCTCGTCATGTTTTAGTCATCAACGAGGCATTTTTATCTCGTCATCGTCTTGTTATCGTCATGAAAAAAAGTGGCGTCAACGAAATGATTTCGTCATCGTCATCGTTGACGAAAACAACACTGAATTTGGCAGCAGCTATTCGCACTAAGTCCATGTCCACACTAATACACTTTTGTTTGAAAACGCATCTTTTTCTCTCTGTTTTGGCACTGAGACGGCGTTTTTGTCAAGGAAAACTGAGCTTTTTGAAAATGCTCTCCAAAGTGGCAACAGAGGATTTTGAAAACAATTTTACCAATAGATATCTACAGTGCCTTGCAAAAGTATTCATGCCCCTTCATTTTTTTTCACATTTTGTTTTGTTGCAGCATTATGTAAAACTGCTTTAAACTAGTTTTCCCCCACATCAATTTATACTCCATACACCATAATAATGACAAAGCAAAAAACAGATTTGCACATTTTACAAATGTATTAAAAATAAAACACTGAAATAAGTAGATTGCATAAGTATTCATCCCCTTAACTCAGTACATAGTTGAAGCACCTTTACAGCCTCAAGTCTTTTTGGGTCTGATGTGAGCATCTTTGCACATCTGCATTTGGCAATTATCTGCCATTCTTTGCCTCACCTTTTCACCTCTCCATCTCTGTCAGCTTGGACATTTTCTAGAGTCCTAGTTGTTCCAGTCGTCTTCCATTATGGAGAATGCTTCTGTCAACCTTCAATGCAGCAGATTTGTTTCTGAACTCTTCTCTAGATCATCGCCTTAACGCAAGTCTGTCACTGAGCTCTACAGGCAGTTATCTTGGTTTTTGCTCTGATATGCATTTTCAGCTGTTAGACCTTTTCTGAGAGGTGTGTGTCTTTCTAAATCAGACTCATTCAAATGAATTTGCCACAGTTTAACTCCACTCCAAGTGTAGGAACATCTAGAAGCAATATGAATGCTCCTGAGCTCAATTTCCAGTGTCCCAGAAAAGGGTATGAATACTTATGCAACGGGATCTTTTCAGTTTTTTAATTTTAATAAATTTGCAAAAATGTTAAAAATCTATGTTTTGATTTGCCATTATGGAGTAGGGAGTGTAGACTGATGTGGGGAAAAAAGTAATTTAAAGTAGTTTAACATATAATATATATTGCACACACATTTATGATATATATTGCAAGTAGACGCAATTATCTGCAACTCAGTATTGTAGTACATTAAAACAGTATGCAGTACTAAGTGTAAACTATAGTTTTAATTCAATTTATTAAATTGTACTGCCTTATTGGGACAATAACCCTCCCTACACCTACCATAACCCTAACCATTACTTTATTTTCAACTTTTCAAACATGTCCTTCATTATTTTTTTGAAAATAAATGCCTTTCCGATATGAAATGAGATTTGAAAAAGGAGAAAAGGAGGGGATTCGAACCTGGATTAGTCGCGTCGAAAAGAATGAAATGCGATATATATCCTCTGCGCTACTGGACTTAGTGTAAATAGCCTCTGCCAACAAAAAAATACTTTTAAAATATAATAAAATTCAAAATTCAAACCTTCTCAAGCCAACTTCAAAGTTTGACTAATGTTTTTAATCTTGTTACAATATTACAATACATTTTTTTTTTTTTGCTGATTTTTAAGGGCCAATGTCCAGAATGTAGTTCAATGTTTTAATCTGAGCTTAGAGTCAACATATTAGTCAAAATATATGATTATAAATGGCATGCAATGCAAGTTTGCATGTGCATTTTCTGGTCTGAACTCAACATTGACTGTGTTCATCAGCGTTACTCGTGTGCTTTAATGCTTATTAGTGTTTGTTTAGAGCTGAGTGAGATATTGAGTCCTCAGACCTGCTTTCACAGCCATTAATGATCCGCTTCAGACTTAATGAAACGAAACGCAACTTAATGAATTAGAAACTTGAGAACCAGAGTCAGCAATGAGGACTGGATTTCCTGAAGCAAAACCAGTACAGAAAAAACAGACAAAAACCATAACCTGCTTTTAATGTAAATAAATTAGTGTCTTTATACATATCACCATAATAAATAACTATATTTTACAGAAGTTTTTGGATTGTAGTTTTCTTTATGCTTTAAATCTGTTTTTTTTTTTTTTTTTTGACTAACAAAATAAAGTTTTAGTATATACTTAATATTTCTGCTAAATTTCAGTCAGAATTTGAAATGTAAAATATTTATGTAATATTTTTCATTGACTTCACCTCTTTAAAATTTACTCAGTATTTTTAACTAAAAAAATGTGCATTGAAGTTTGTTTTTAAAGCATATTTTTGTGTTAGTGTATTTTAACAACAAATTTTTAGGGCATACTTAGTATTTTAATTATGTCAATTAAAACATTTTGAGAATGATGAATATTATATGGTATATTTCATTGTTTTTTATTCATGCTTTATCTATTATTTACAAGTTTATTTAATTAAAATAATTTTTCACTATCAAATAATATCTCAATATTTTGATTTAATGGAATGGAGAATATTAATATGGTATACTTCATTGTTGTGTTCATGCTTTATGTATTATTTAAGTTTATTTAAAAAAAAAAAATAGTATTTGACTAACAAGATTTATTTCTAGGGTATCCTAAATAGTTCTGGTACATTTGCATCAAATGTTTTGATAATAGAGAATATTTATAAGGTATATTTTAACTTTTTAGCTTTTTACTTTTTTTGGTGAAACATTTTTAGACTTGATGTTTTTTTACGATTTTAAAGTGTAGATTTGTTCATGCTGTTTAGTTTATTTTATTAAGATAGTGTTTCACTAAAAAAAATTTTGATGATAAACTCAATATTTTTGTTTAATTAAAAAAATAGAATGGAGAATATTAGTATATTTAGTATAATAATCAAGTATATTTAATTGATTTAACAATTTTAATTATATGTCAATCAAAACATTTAAGAATGGAGAATATTATATGGTATATTTGTTGTTTTGTTCATGATACATCTATTATTTAAGTTTATTTCACAAAATAAATTAGTATTAAATATTCAATTATAGCAATTGAATATTTTTGGTACATTTGCATCATTTTTTTTAAGAATATTTATAAGACATATTTTTAATTATTTCACAACTTTTTCACAGCTTTTTATTTTTTTAAAGATTTTAGAGTGTAGATTTCTTCATGTTGTCTATCTATTAAGTTTATTTCATTAAAATAGGTTTTCATTTTTATGATGAACTCAATATTTTTGTTTAATAAAAACAAAATTTAAATATTTGAGAATGGAATATATTAATATGTTTTTTTTAATTGATTTCACACTTTTCACTGCTTTTATCTGTAAATATGCTTTAAAAAATGAATATGTCTTAGTTTAAGTTTTTAGAGTTAACAGTTTTGTTTTTTGGTTTTTGTTTTAGTTATTCTAGTTATTTTGGTGTTTCAAGTCAAACTAAATCAAAATGATAAATGCTAAAATATAAAATTAGCCGAAAAAAAATAATTTTTTTGTCTGTATTTTATTTCAGTTAATGTTTATTTTGTTTCAAGTAACCTTTCTTTGTGAACTAGTGATTGTAAACCTGTAGTTTGATATGGAGACTGATGTGGTCCAGTGGTTAAAACCAGCCTGAATGTTTCTGGTTCGATTCCCCTTAGGGGTCAGTAATGAAGATCCAGTTGTGTGTGATATATCCACGCTTCTCCAGCGCTCACATGACTCCACAATATCCATCTCACACACTCCATTAAAGGAGCACAAGGAGACGTGGAGATCAGGCTTCATATTGAACAAGAGAGGCTGAGCGCTCAATGCTTTTAACCTAATTGTGACCCCTAGAGAAATGACATTGACGTACAGTCAGAACGGAGCGTGTTTCTTCATGAGCGAGTCATTAGTAGATTACAAACACCACAGCGTCTGTATGAATATGTAAATCAACCGCACTTACCAGAATTACTCAACGATGGAGTTTGTTCTAGTGTTGTTACAATACCAAAATATTGCTTCCGATACGATACTGGAGTAAAATATCTCGAAACTATGTCAAAAACATAGAACGACAGGAGATGTAAATGAATAATAGAGGATCCAAATTGAGTTTATAGTTGTTTTAGCTATTAAAAAAAGCTTTAATAAACATGTTTTTTGTTATAAGTGTGCCTGTGTTAATGCCAACATTTTTGTCTCAGGTGTTTATTTGGATTGAAATTTTAATATTTCACCCTCATTTCCTTCAAAAAAATCAATTTTAACCTCCGTACAAAAAATACTCTATAAATACACTCAGGACCTTAAGGACAAAAATCATATTGAAACCCATTAAAACTGCAAATTTTTTTTTTTTTTAACCCAGGGCCATTTGACTATAAAATGATGCAATATTTGCAAATAGGCATTTATTCTATTGGCAAGGCTTCAAATTTAATTTTTTTTAGACTGTGCCATCATTTCAAATTTGGCATATACATTTTTTTTAAATTCTAACTCTACATAAAAATATAAATGCCTCAAAATTAATGTTGTTGTTCTTCACTGATACACCCAAGAATCTAATAAGCAAAGAAAAAAAAAATCTGATCAGCATTTAGTATTATTTAGAAATTACTGCTGTTTTTAAATTTTTCATAAAAAAACACCTGTGGCATTATGCAAACAAACCAGCATTTAAATGGTTACAATTCTGAACATTAATGAATGTTTGGTATCTGTGGATAGAACAGATGCTGGTTAAAAAAATCAACATCAGTGAAAGTGGAAAAAAATATGAATAAATCATATTTTTATGACATTAACATTTTTGTCCATTTTGCATCTATTTGTTAATTTAGTAATTTTACTATTTAAAAAATCGAATAATATTTCACTTGTATATGTAGTTGTATTAAATTAAAATAATATATTTTTGGAATTATTAAAGTCCATTTAAATTTAGTATTTAAAAATCTACTAATATACAATTTATATATTTAACTGTATTAAATTAGAATAATATATATATTTTTTTAGTAATTTTACTGTTTGTGTAGCATCTAAAAATCCTATATTTTGTATATGCAGCTGTATTAATTAAATATTGTAGAGTATTGAAATTACTTATTTAATTTAAGTAATTTTACTATTTTTGTAGCATTTAAAAATTGATAATCTACTTATATATGCTGCTGTATTGAATTAGATTTTTCTTTTGCTTAATTTAATTTAATTTAGTAATTTTACTATTTAAAAATCTAATAATATTTTACTTGTATATGTAGTTGTATTAAATTAAAATAATATATTTTTGGAATTATTAAAGTCCATTTAAATTTAGTATTTAAAAATCTACTAATATACAATTTATATATTTAACTGTATTAAATTAGAATAATATATATTTTTTATTATTTTAGTAATTTTACTGTTTGTGTAGCATCTAAAAATCCTATATTTTGTATATGCAGCTGTATTAATTAAATATTGTAGAGTATTGAAATTACTTATTTAATTTAATTAAATAATTTTACTATTTTTGTAGCATTTAAAATTTGATAATCTACTTTTATATGCAGCTGTTTTGAATTAGATTTTTCTTTTGCTTAATTTAATTTTAGTTATTTTATTATTTGAAAATCTAATAAAATTATACTTGTATATGCAGCTGTATTGAATTAGAATAATACATTTATATAGTATTAAAATTAATTTAATAATTTTATTATTTGTGTAGAATAAAAAAATGAATACTATTTTATTTATATATTCAATTGTATTAAATTAGAATATGTTTCATTTAATTTAGTAATTTTACTGTTTGTGTAGCATCTAAAAATCAAATATTTTACCTCTATATGCAGCTGTATTTATTGAATATTGAAGAATATTGAAATTCTTATTTAATTTAATTGAGTAATTTTACTATTTGTGCATTGACCCTTATGGCTTCGCTTTAATCATAAGACCCTAAATAAACAGTTCTTATAATACGGCTCTTATCAAAATGCTTTCTTACTAGTAAAATGCAAAATCAAACCGTTTTTAAAGCAGGGTATCGCAATACCTTTTTACCGGTATATCGTGCAACACGTTTGTTCTCGCTGTTTCTGAATCACAAAAATTCAATCAGAGCTTATGCTTTTTGATTTTTAAGTCTCTTAAAAACAGCTCAGCAGTGATGTTTCTTCAGCTTTTTGTAGTTGTTTTTCAGCTGTATTGAATTAGAACAATGTTTTTTTAAAAAAATCCTAATTTAATTAAGCTAATTTAATTTAAGAGCGCATGCTGTTTGATTTTCTGTTTGTAATAAATATCCACCGTCTCCATAGTCTCTTAAAAACAGCTGAGGGTTGTTTGGACGTGATGTTCTGCTGGAGATCTTGAAGGAAAGTTCAGTTCAGGGAAGTTTCTGGGAATGGCGTCATTGGTGACACATGGAGGAACACCGTAATCTATTCAATTAAGCCTTGTTGAACGACCCCCTCGTGGTGCATTTGCTCTCTGGCCTTAACCCTGTTAGATTAATGAAGCGTGCTTTTTGATCTGGAGCGCTGGACCGGTTCTGAGGATTCACAATCACAGATTTATTTCAGTCTAGTTTTCACAAGAGTGTCGTTTGTTGTGAGTTTGACATTATGAATTGCTTAGAAAAAGAAACTTTGATAAAAACATTGGCCAGATTGTCTTTATTTGTCTCTGAGATCATGTTGGCCTTCTTCTCAACATTGTTGTTTTATTAAACACAAATTTCATTTTTTGTGATGCCTAGATAGTGTCTTGTTTACTCTTTTGCAGATTTAACACATGGCTTGAATTTTAGATTAAAAAAATCTAATATTCATTTACTTGTACATGCAGCTGTATTGAATTAGAATAATATATTTTTTTAATTCTTTGTTAATTTAATTTATTATTTTTTTCTATTTGTGTAGCATTTGAAAATGTTATATGTCACTGTATTGAATTAGAATAATAAATATTTTTAATGATTAAAGTTAATTTAATAAATTTAGTATTTGTGTAGTATTTAAAAATCGAATAATATTCTATCTATATATTTAGCTGTATTAAATTAGAATAATATTTATTTTTTAATTTAATTTCTCATTTAATTTAGTAATTTTACGGTTTGTGTAGCAGCTAAAAATCTAATATTTTACTTGCTGTATTAAATTTGAATTTTAAATTCTTAATTTAATTTAATTTAGTAATTTTACTATTTGAAAATCTAATAATATTCTACTTGCATATGCAGCTGAATTGAATTAGAATATGTTTTTGTAATTATTGATATTAGTTTAATAAATTTAGTATTTGTGTAGTATTTAAAAAATAATATTTGATTTATATATTTAACTGTATTAAATTGGAATATTTTTTATTTAATTTTTCATTTAATTTTATCTAAAAGTCTTATATTTTACTTGTATATGCAGCTGGGTTGATTGAATATTAAAGAGTACTGAAACTCTTAATTTAATTTAGTAATTTTACTATTTGTGTAGCATTTCTGTGTAGAAAATCTAATATATGCTATACTTATATATATCCAGCTGTATTGAATTAGAATTTTTTAGTTATTCATTTAATTTCATTTAGTTTAGTAATTTTACTATTTGAAAATCTAATAATATTCTACTTTCAGATGCAACTGTATTTAATTAGATTTTTTTATTCTTAATTTAATTTAGTAATTTTGCTATTTCTTTATTATTTGAAAATCTAATAATACTCTTCTAATATATGGAAGTACATTTTTTTATCTTTATTTAATTTTTTTTATTTTTTTATTTTTTTTGAAAATCTAATACTTCTATATGTAACTGTATTGAATTATATATTTTTTCATTCTTAATTTAAATAAGTGCTATTACTAATTCTTCAGTATTTGAAAATCCAGTAATATTTTTATTGAATAAGCCTCTGTATTGTTTTTTAAAATTAATTAAATGTACTAAATGTTGTATTTGTTTAGTACTTGATAACATCAATGTTCATAAATAATAATAAAAATGGATAAATAATCCAATTTTAAGAAAACTTTTAAAGGTCCCATATCGTCAAAATCAAAATTTCCTTGTTTTTTTCATGATAACTAAGTTCTAGGGCTATCTAACTACCATATGAGTTTCAAAACAGTCAATCCACAGTAAACTGCACACAGCCTGCTTAAAGTAGCTGTTCATTTTCATGAGCCACTGTGACTTCCGTAACGATGTGACGTCCGATCGACTCAAGTCACCGCCTTCAGTCACAAACCAACGTCCCACCCTCCTTTTGTCAAACCCCCAGACAACAACGCATCCATTCCATTGAGCAACAACAACAGGAAAACAAGTGGAGAAAACCCTGTTCAGTCGATAGATGTCAAGCTACGATCATTACACAGGCTTCAGAACAACGTGAATATAAGAGACCAGCGGCACGTCAACTTCAGCCTCTTTCACACAGCGATTCCGGTAAATACACGCATAATGTGTCCCACGATTTGTTCCGGAATTGTTTAATTTGGTTCATTCACAGTTGTTTTCCGGAATCTGTGCGTGCTTTACACACAAACCATAAAGACATGTGACGTTTGGATGTGAGATGTAATGCGATGCGTACGTTTCACTAAACTGAAACTAACCTGAACAAACTGTGCTTCAGCGCTGATAGTGAGGAGCTGGCTCTGCCTGATGATCGCTGCTTCATTCCACTTTGCACGTAACGTTATTTTTCGTTGTGAAGAGTCGCTTGATAACGTGCATCATTACTACAACACTGCCTTTAGGTTCTGGCTTTGGTTCACACAGTTCCCGTAATTTTCCAGAATCAGCGCGCATTGTGAAAGGGGCTTTACTAAAGCAACAGTTATGTAGCCTACTGCATTCAGTGTTTGTAAAAGAAAAAACATTAATGATCATTCTAAAATATCCTGTTGAGTATCAGCTCTCTCTGAGCTCTGAGCTCGCTTACGCTTACAGCATACATGACCGTAGTTACCTGTGATTGGCCTGGTTGTGCGTCACTCAGAAAACAACAGGCCAATCAGAAGAGAGGCTCATGAATATTAATTAGATGGGCCAAAATCGACCTGTTTTTGACAGAGCTCCTAAAAAAGGAGCTGTAAAAATATATTGAGATGGATTTTGGCACTTATACCGCAAATATATATTCTTAAGGACATCAACAAATAAAATAAACCTCCAGAAATGTGTACGATATGGGACCTTTAATACAATATAATATAAATATTTGAAGTTAAATAGCAATTAATTTCTAAATATCAATGCAAGTCAGTCATTCTTTTGACCAATAATGTTATATCCCTTCTCTCATGTGGCTTTCCCCTCACATTTTCCATGTTTTTGCATTAAAGTGTGACAGATTTCTACAGTCCATGAATGTGTTTATAAGGTCTGTCTCTGTTCTCTTTAACACACTGCATGTAAGTGTCTTTTTATTAGACGGAGCTGTTTTTATATCAGCGGCCCGTGAAAACTCCAGCTGTGTTTCATTTGTGCTCTCAGCGTCACGCTCCACACAGGAGGAATTTTCCAGGTGTTTCTTTAATCATGAGCGGACAGTCATTCAGGAAATGGATGAACGACAGGAAACACTTACAGGAAGCAGATTCTCAGAGAACAGCAGCGACAGAAAATGATTATGCCTTTGAAGATCATTGTTTCTTTCAGTCGAATAAGACTTTTTGTTGGTTTGCTCTAGTTTGTTTTTAGTTTTCTAAAAACTTAGCAGTTGCTTTGAATTTAATTAATTCTGATTAATTCTTTTAAAATCAATCATATGATTAAGTACGGTTAAGGTCCGTAAAAAAACGGTCAGTTCATGTTGTAGTTCAGTTCATATAGACGTTTTTCCTGAACGCGGAAGTAAGTCCGACTCTTAACTGAAAGAATGCTTTGCATTTCCGGTCTGCATTGTTTCTAGTCAAATTAGGGTATATTCCGAGCTAATAAACTAATGTTAAACCTATTAAAATGTTTTTAAAAAGCACATGGCTCCATAGCGCCATCACTTGGCAATGTCGCAATGACCGTCATTTGTCAGTGCCTCACTTTAATGAGTGTGTAGATGACACGAAGCAGCGGACGTTAGCTACATTATAAACAGATGGACGCTATTTGAATGGGTGCCTATGGAAACCGGAACAGAAAAGCATTCAATCTGACGTTACAATTCGTAATGGCGGCGCTCATCGTTTACTCAGGAAAAAGGTCTATAGAATGAGGAGAAACGGTGCCCTGTAATTCACGTGCGTATGTTTAGCGCCATTTTATCGCATCGTAATTTGAATGAATGCATATAGATTAGTGATGCTCCGATTGATCGGCCACTGATCATGATCGGCCGTTATTGACTAAAAATAGCTTGATCGGCGAACCCCAAAAGCGTAGATCAAAAAAGCCGATCACTTGACCTAAATTACTCGCGGTACTTTTTCACACGTGCATGCACGGCGCACAGGTAAACAACAGCAGAGCGGAGCTCACCAGTGGCAACATGCAACATGAGTACTAAATTCTTTATTAGTTTTGTAAGGGTAGTCTTGTTCTTGGGCATGTGACTAAGTTGTGTACAGAGCGCTGGCTAGTTTTGCCGGAGAAGTTCAAGTTTACTTTCGGTTTCATTCTGAGTGGTAAATGTGCGTGCTTGAATGTAAATGAATGTATCTTTCTATACCAGTCATATTGCAATAATGTTACCGCTGTATGTCTGATTGCTGTCATCAGATCATGTTGTAGTTCAGTCCATATAGAATGAAGAGAAACGGTGCGCGTGTAATTCGTGCGTATGTTTAGCGCCATTTTATCGCATCGTAATTCTAATGAACGCATATAGATGTTACTGAGGTGAATGTTTATGTTTCCTTTATACAGACAGATTCTGATATATCATATTTAATTCAGCCTAAAGTACATTTTACTACCTTTATCCTAATGACTGTGCGATGCTGGATAATTTAATCCTTACATCGTCTTAAAAAGCAGCTACAAATAACAAGCAAAGAACATTTACAATATCAAAGAACATAGCCTAGTCTAGTGGGAGGTGCACTTTAATATAAATAAATCTCTTCCCCATGCGGCGCGTTAAGGCGATGTGGCCACTCTATGCGTGTGTTTATATCAGGACAAGTTTCTGAAGCATCCTAGAACCGACTCTCTGCACTGCATCGCTAAAGTTAGGCGCCTTTTTGACGGATAATAATAATAATCGTCTTGCTATCGTCAAACCCTGCTGAAAAAAACAGCATATGCTGGATAGGTATGTTTTGGTGCTGGGATGCTGGTTTTAGCTGGTTTATGCTGGTCCTTGACCAGCAACATGACCAGCATAAACCAGCATAAACCAGCAAAGGACCAGCATCAGCAACTGGCGATATCTCTAACTATCGTTGATACACGATACTATCGTCTCCAACCCTAACTTGGTGGTTCTTCAAGATCTTGACTGTAGCCTATTTCTACAGTTTTTTTTTCAATATAGTTAATTTAGAGTTAGTTTCATTTCTACAAATGGTGCAAACTCTGCTAGATTATAGATCAAAGATTGCCATTCTGTGATCGGCAGTGATCGGCAATCGGCAGATCATGATCTTGGTGATCGGTAACCGGTGATCGGCCCCAAAAATGCTGATCGGAGCATCTCTATCAAAAACGGCTCGTTTGTCGTAATTATGCTTTTAGATATAAGTTATACAGTAAAAAAAAAAAAAACAGCTCAGGTTGCATTTTGGCAATAGTTATCCTTTAAGACCCTAAAGAATCATATGAACTTGTGGAAAATGGGCATCCGATGACCCCTTTAACAAACTAGCTGAACAGTCTTGCAAAGTTGTGGTTTAGTGGGTATGTTATTATTTTGCTGTAGGATGATCATAATGTTATAGTATATGGGGAAAATTATGTAGTCCTAAATAAACAGTTTTAGCCTGAGCTGAAGACTTTCACTGTAACACACACACACACACACACACACACACTCACACACTGAATGCAGTGTTTTCATGCCAGACACTGAAGGTGTGAGAGAGAGTGTTTCTCAAAGAGGTTTTGTGTGTGTGTGTGTGTGTGTGTGTGTGTGTGTCTGTTTGCTTTTTCTCATAAAATCTCTGGATCTGTGTTTGCCTCTTCTTGAGCTTCAATTTTGTTCAGCAGAAAGAAAGAACTGTGTGATTTTATTTCTTTCTCTATACAGAGATGTAAAATAGATTTGAGTAGACATCACAGATCCACTGTAGAATTCAAATCGAGGTTGATTTCATGATGCTTGGCGGCTCAAAATCATAATTTTATTCATCAACGATGCATTAAATTGTTTAAAAGTGACAGTAATGACATTTAGAATGTTCCAAAGATTTCTATTTCAAATAAATGCTTAATAAAATAAAATAAATTCTTTTGAACTTTCTATTCATCTGTGAATCCTGAAAAATAAAATGCATCACAGTTTCCATAAAAATATTTGGCAGAACAACTGTTTTTAACATTTAGAATGATCGGAAATGTTTCTTAAGCAGCAAATCAGCATTTTAGAGTGATTTCTAAAGGATTATGTGACACTGAAGACTGGAGTAATGATGCTGAAATTTCAACTTTGATTGCAGGAATAAATTACAGTTTAACAGATATTCACATGGAAAACAGTTATTTTAATTTAGTGATAATATTTCATTTTTTTGTGTATTTTGATCAAATAAATGCAGGCTTGGTGAGCAAAAGAGACTTATTTTAAAACCTTTTTTTTTATACAGTTATTCACGATTAATCGTTGCCCAACAATAGTTTTTATTAATATTTTTCATTTTTAATTTTGTTTATATTTTCCATTTTCTTAATTTTAGTTAAAGTGATTTTACTGTGTGATTTTTGTCTTTAAATGCCTATAATTTATTTATTTATTTATTACACTGAACATCTATTTTATTTCAAATGACAAAAATGTTTTTTTATGGCTTTAGATTTTTTTTTTGTTAATTTTAATTGTTAAAGTTTTAGTGATTTTTGTCTTTTTAAATGTCTATAATTATTTTTTTTTATTAGATTTTTGTAATATTAAATTTTTTTCAACATTTATTTTGAATGTGTTTATATTTTCCATTTTCTCCGTTTTAGTTAAACTTATTTTATATAAGTTTATTTTATTAAATGTCTATAATTATTTATGTATTTATTTATTTATTACACTGATCATCTATTTTATTTCAAATATATAAAAAAAATGTTTTTTATGGGTTTAGATGTAATGTTCTTTTTTTCCAATGTGGATTTCTTTTCACCTTTTTTATCATATTAATATTTATAATGATGCTATAGTAGTATCTTAATGATATATAGTTTTATAATTTTTTTCTTAAAGTTTTAGTGATTTTGTTTTTGTCTTTTTGTGTCTATATAATTAGTTTTATTTTTTATTTTATTTTTATTTTATCATATATTTCAACATTTATTTTAGTTCAAATAACTTTTTTATGGCTTTAGCTTGTTAGATTTTTATTTTTTTATTTTGTTCATATTTTCCATTTTCTTCATTTTACTTAAAACTTTAGTAATTTTATTGTGATTTTTTTTTCATATTTTAGTATATTTCACTGAACATTTATTTTATTTCAAATAAGGAAAATGTTTTTTTTTTTGTTAATGTTTTTGTGATTTTTGTCTTTTTATGTTTTTTTTTTTTTTTTTAGAATATTTCAACATTTATTTTAGTTCAAATAACTTTATCTTATGTCTTTAGATTTAACAGATATTCACATGGAAAGCAGTTATTTTAATTTTGTATTGTGAAATATGTATTTTTGATTAAATAAATGCAGGCTTGGTGAGCAGAAGAAACTTATTTTCTCAAAAACATTAAAAAAACATAAATATTCCAGACTTTTGAACAGTAGATGTTTATATGAAGTCCAAACTGTCGTGATTTTAACGTGTGCGTGTGTTTTCCGTGCTGTAATGTGTGTGTTGTTGTCTGTGTTCAGCTGCATCTGGCGGCGCTGGCGTCTCTGAAGGGTGACGTGGTGGAGCTCAACCAGCGACTGCTGCTGACCGAGAGAGAGAGAGACGTGCTGGAGAAGAGACTGGCCAAAGCACAGGTCACTACTCTCTCTCACACACACACACACACACACACACACACACACACACACACACACACACACACACTCACTCGCTGTCAGATCCTGGCACATGAGATGTTTGCACACAACAAACCTGCCCCACTCTCCATTCCTCTCATCCTCTCACTGGAAAGCAGTATCCATCCATGAAACACAATCAACCTGACTTCCTTTCTTGATGCTGTTCCTGCTCCTTACTGTGAATGATTCATCACTGCATGGGATTATAATGGAAAAAATCTGTTTGCATTTGTGGTCTTTAATGAAAATCTCATTATTAGCTGCGGTTGACATCACTTTGGCCACAAACTGGGGTTTTTGATAAATAGCTCATAATTAATAAAATCATAAAAATGCCAACCAAAAAAGAATAAATCTTTTTTAAATTGCAGCATTCATTAAAAAAAGTTTCTGTAATGAATTTTGTTGTCTTTTCTCAATTATATATATTTTTTTTTAGTTTCTATGAAACGTTGCTTAGTCAGGTAGCTTTATATATAATATATATATATATATATATATATATATAAAGCTACCTGACTAAGCAACGTTTCATATATTTAAAAAAATAAATATAAATTCTTAAATATATACATAAATGATACGTAAGTGTCCTATATATATAATTAACAAAAAAATAAAAAAATAAACAATTTTAAACTAATTCTAAAAAAGACAATTCCAAAAGACATTTACCAATTTAAGAATTTATATTTTTTAGCAACTTATAATTATTTATAAGCAAATAATGAAAAAAAAAAATATATATATATATATATATATCTATATATATATATATTTTTTTTTTTTTCATTATTTGCTTATAAATAATTATAAGTTATAAGTTGCTAAAAAAATAAATCATTTTTAAATAGCAGCAATCATAATAAAGATTTTAATTAGTTTGAATTTATTTTTATTTTCATATTTCACATTTTCTGTAAAGAAAGTAATTCATTTTGTTGACTTTGGTCAATATATTTTTTATTATTATTATTTTCATTATTTGCTTTGTTGTTAACATCACTTTGGCCACAAACTGGGGTTTGTGAGTTGATAAATGGCTCATAAAAATAAAAATCATGAAAAAAAATTTTGTTTTTGGAATTAATTATTATATTATTTATTTAGAATTCTCTGTTTTCACTTTAAAGTTTTTTTAAAATAGAGGTAGAGGTGAAATAGAGGTGAGCATAAAATATGGTTAATGTTAACTAATAGCCAAAATACTGGTTAAACTTTTGTTCCTGGTCTTTTTATTATTATTATTATTATTATTATTATTATTATTATTATTATTATTATTATTTTATTTTATTTAGTTATGATTTATTTATTTTGAAAATAAAATATATATATTGCAGGAATAAATTAATTTTTTTTAAATTATTAATTTTAATTTAGCTTTAATTTAAAGCATGGGCATAAAAATTGGAAATGTTGCTTCATCAGCTAGCTGAAGTATATTTAATAAAATATTATTTTTAGTACATTTCATTTAATG
>NC_133365.1:54557144-54590214 GCF_049309525.1 Garra rufa
AGGCTTTGTAATTAATTAATTGAAATTAATCGCATTTTAATCGCATGTAAATATTTGACCTGAGAACAGTGAGAATTAAGATTTTTACATGGATTTTTAGTATACCATTGAATAATGACTGAATACATAAGCTTAAGCAACAAAATATTGCTTATTTTTGTTCAACCAAGTCCACCAGACCAGTGCAATATTGCCATTAAATGTAGCAAGAGGCACGTTCTTTAACGAGTCTTTCATTCCGAGAACTCTGCTCTTGTGTTTGCTTAATTATGCATTTAAACGTTAATGACCAAACCTATCATTACAAAAGTTGCTGCACATGGAATATAATGCGGATAACATTTAAAAAATAGTTTTTATCAGGTTACACACTGATTATTTATCACTCAAACCCCTTTCTCTACCTGTCCGTTGGTCGCGTATATCCTCCATGTTTGTAGTTTAACACTTTTTATGCGTGTTTGTAGTTCTAATCGAATCCTCGTTCACGGCGCAGTGTGTTGCGGGCAATATTAGCAGTTAAAAGTGTGCATTGATCGTTAAGTAGTAGACCATCCGGGAAGCTTTGGAATACTTTTTAAACATACTACGATTTGGGACATACAATACTATTTAGGACGGACGTCTTTGGCTTGTCTGAACGCTAGTTTGTGCTCCAGTATAATCGGTCCGCCTAATCTCATCCAGTGAGAAACGTTCCGCGGTGCAAAACTTAGTGCGATTAAAATGCGTTAAAAAATTTTAACGCGTTATTTTTGTGTAATTAATTAATCTAAATTAACGCGTTAAAGTCCCGGCCCTAATATATATATATATATATAGGAATATCGGATTTTAAAACCAACAAATATTTGTATCGGTATCGACCTTCAAAATCCTTTATCGGTCGGGCTCTAATTGGTAGCTCTATTAGTAAAATCAGTTGACTTTAGCAATCTTTGTTGCATTATGAGCCAATGGTGACCATTCAAAAATGGAAAAACAGCACTTTCCAATTTTTTCTCCAAAGTTTGCATGCCTGTAACTGTAAGTACTGAAGATGCCCTTTTAGATATTGGGTCTTAACAATATTTCCCTTTGGCAACTTCATTTTTAAGGCCCTATATGGTTCAGTTCCAGAGATATTGGAATTTTAATATGGCTGCTCCAGGAGTAAATTGTTAAAATGTACACATTTTTAATGGTGAAAAACCAAATGTGGGCCAGTTTGCAAAAATATGATACTTCTTTTCTTTTAAAGAGTAATGTCTGAAGAGCAAATAATGTTAAAACCAGAGACCTATCTTGTTTCTTTCTGTCAAGACAACTGCATTGAACATACCTGTCTGAGTGCCATAAATATTCTTTTTTTCAAAGTTCACATGGCTATAACTCAAGAAGCATTAAAGATATTGCAATATAATTTTAGATACTAATTGCATTCTGGAATCTTAATTTTCAGAGATATTGGGATCTCAAAGGGTCCATGTCCAGTTTGTTCAATTTTGCCCATTTTCAGTGGTCGAAATCCAAATGTTGGTCACTTTGTACACAGCTGATACTTATTTATTTAATAACAATGTCTGAAGAAGAAATAATGTTGAAATTAGAATTGTATCTTGTTTCCCTCTATCAAAATAATTGCATAGAACATAGCTGTCTGAGTGCTGAAAGTGCCCTGAAATGGTCAAGTCGAGGCACATTACCTTTCTTTGTGTAGTCTATTCATAAGATTCTATATTAGAATCAGTTTCAGGTATATTTGGAAGAAGGAATTTTGTTTATTTTAACAGCTTCTAAAGATACCAAGTGTTACCTTAAAAATGAAGTATTGTAACATGTTTGAGACAAATTCCACAGCTCATAGTAAAAGTGACCCACATTTGGTTTTTGACCACTGAAAATGTGTACATTTTAACAATTTACTCCTGGAGCCATATTGAAACTCCAATATCTCTGGAACCCAATATCATAGGGCTTTAAAAATAAAGATGCCAAAAGACCCAAAATCTAAAAGAGCATTAAGATATTTTTAATACTTCTTGAGTTACAGGCATGCAAACTTTGGAGAAAAAAAACTTGAAAAGTGCTGTTTCCCCATTTTTGAATGATCACCATTGGCACATAATGCAACAAAGATTGCTAAATAAAGTCAACAGATTTTACGAATAGAGCTACCAATCTCTGTGTAAAAATAACATTATGATGCTGCTATCTTTCTGAAGTCATTTTTAACCCCCTAAATTTTGGCCCTGAATCTCAGGTGAAAATTGCCATTTTTGACCTCCCTCTACAAAATAGTGGATTACTCAGTAAATATTCATACATGACGTTTAATATTTTGGCTTTCATCAATCCACGTCTTTCTTTCCTCATAAAAATATTAGAAAAAAAAAAATTGAGCTAGGGAAGCTTTCAAAATTTGGTTTATTTGACATGGAATGACCAAAAAACCATTCTTAAAGATGATTGGACACAATGACAAACAACAAAGACTGAAGCACAATCAATCTGGACTCAATTTGATCTTCTCCAAACTGGACGAACTGAAGATGATTTGCAACGCGCTCCACTAAACGTGACTTTGACGGATGGCCTACATGCATTAGCGAGATGGGGACATTAGCGCTCGGGGCAGAACGCAGTGCTCAGCAGATAATGTCCATAATGAAATTTGGGCTCTAAGTGGAGGATGAAGTGACAGAGAGAAAACCAAAGAGAGATGGACAGCGAGAGAGAGGTTTAAATACCAGCAGACAGACAGCAGATCTTCAATACTGATCCAATTTACAGCAGGCGCTAAAGTCACTTTCTAATAGAGTATTAGAAATTCTCCGATAGAGAAAATACTTTATTCTCGAAGCATTCCGACTTTGTGTTCTCTCACAACATTCCGACTTTGTGTTTTCGAAACATTCTGACTTCATTCTCGAAGCATTCCAACTTCATTCTCGAAGCATTCCGACTTTATTCTCGAGACTCTTGAAACATTCCAACTTTGTGTTCTCGAACCATTCCGACTGCGCGTTCTCAAACATTCCGACTGCGGGTTCTCGAAAACATTCCGACTGCGTGTTCTCGAAACATTCCGACTTTATTCTCGAGACTCTTCAAACATTCCGACTTTGTGTTCTCGAACCATTCCGACTGCGCGTTCTCGAAAACATTCAGACTGCGCGTTCTCGAAACATTCCGACTGCGCGTTCTCGAAAACATTCCGACTGCATGTTCTCGAAACATTCCGACTTTATTCTCGAGACTCTTGAAACATTCCAACTTTGTGTTCTCGAACCATTCCGACTGCGCGTTCTCAAACATTCCGACTGCGGGTTCTCGAAAACATTCCGACTGCGTGTTCTCGAAACATTCCGACTTTATTCTCGAGACTCTTCGAACATTCCGACTTTGTGTTCTCGAACCATTCCGACTGCGTGTTCTCGAAAACATTCCTACTGCACGTTCTCGAAAACATTCAGACTGCGCGTTCTCGAAACATTCCGACTGCGCGTTCTCGAAAACATTCCGACTGCATGTTCTCGAAACATTCCGACTTTATTCTCGAGACTCTTGAAACATTCCAACTTTGTGTTCTCGAACCATTCCGACTGCGCGTTCTCAAACATTCCGACTGCGGGTTCTCGAAAACATTCCGACTGCGCGTTCTCAAACATTCCGACTGCGGGTTCTCGAAAACATTCCGACTGCGTGTTCTCGAAACATTCCGACTTTATTCTCGAGACTCTTCAAACATTCCGACTTTGTGTTCTCGAACCATTCCGACTGCGCGTTCTCGAAAACATTCCTACTGCGCGTTCTCTAAAACATTCCGACTGCGCGTTCTCGAAAACATTCCGACTGCGCGTTCTCAAACATTCCGACTGCGCGTTCTCAAACATTCCGACTGCGCGTTCTCGAAAACATTCCGACTGCGCGTTCTCGAAAACATTCCGACTGCGCGTTCTCAAACATTCCGACTGCGCGTTCTCGAAAACATTCCGACTGCGCGTACTCGAAAACATTCCGACTTTATTCTCGAGACACTTCAAACATTCCGACTTTATTCTCGAGACTCTTCAAACATTCCGACTGCGCGTTCTCGAAAACATTCCGACTGCGCGTTCTCGAAAACATTCCGACTGCGCGTTCTCGAAAACATTCCGACTGCGCGTTCTCGAAAACATTCCGACTGCGCGTTCTCGAAAACATTCCGACTGCGCGTTCTCGAAAACATTCCGACTGCGCGTTCTCGAAAACATTCCGACTTTATTCTCGAGACACTTCAAACATTCCGACTGTGCGTTCTCGCAACGTTCCGACTGCGCGTTCTCGAAACGTTCCGACTGCGCGTTCTCGAAAACGTTCCGACTGCGCGTTCTCGAAAACATTCCGCCTTTATTCTCGAGACTCTTGAAACATTCCGACTGTGCGTTCTCGAAAACGTTCCGCCTTTATTCTCGAGACTCTTGAAACATTCCGACTGCGCGTTCTCGAAAACGTTCCGACTGCGCGTTCTCGAAAACGTTCCGACTGCGCGTTCTCGAAAACATTCCGCCTTTATTCTCGAGACTCTTGAAACATTCCGACTGCGCGTTCTCGAAAACGTTCCGACTGCGCGTTCTCGAAAACATTCCGACAATTTAAAAGCATCCTTGCTAAATAAAAGTATTAATTTCTATCATTTCTCCCCCCCCCCAAAAAAAATTATACTTACTCTAATCTTTTAAATTGGATAGTGTATAAAGTTACAAAAGCTTTTCATTTCAGATAAATGCTGATATATATAGCTGTGTTTTTCTTTTCTTTTCATTTTCTCTTTGTGCTGTGTATTTTTTCCCCCTCACTCTCACACTTAGTTCCTAAAAGCATTAATCAGTCTGAAAAACAGATGGACATAAAACAGAAAGCGCACACTCACATTCCCACAAAGCACCTTTAACTGCTCAATAAAAACTACAGATGCTGCCTAATGAAGAAAACTGTAAACTACAGCAAAAACAAGCCCGAGAGCAACCTTAACAAAACACCACCACATCCTTCACAAACTCACTTTGTGTGTTAAACAGGCAGTTAACAAGAGTTCATCTTAACAATAAAGAATATAAACAACTCAGAGCAGCACAAAAATCACAAAGCGCTGCTTCTGAAATACAACATCCACACATAAAACACAAAAAAAATGTCTTCTTAAAGGAGAGAAATACATATAAACCTGCCAAAGCATGAAAAAAAGTCAAACAGAGGTCCAATGCATGCTGGTAACGTCCTCTCTAATGATTCGTTAAAGCTTTACTGCGGTAACCTGATCGCCTGTATAACGGCCGTACATCAGCGGAGCGGAGCTGTTAAAACATCACATGACACCGAACACATTCCTCCATCACTATAAATGCACACACTCTCTGACGTCACTTACACTAATACATGCCATATGTCACAGTGATGAACACACACACACACACACCTCTAGAGAATGCATGGCGGCAAATTGCATATTGTGCAATCGCTGTAATGAATATTGGTGCATTACAGATAAAGCGATGAATCGCATGAAGCGTGACAGGAACATGTCCTGCTTATATTTTACTATACAATAACATGAAAAAAAAAAACACATTTTGCAAAAAGAAAATTATTCCTGAGACATTACATTAACATAAACAAACATTACATGCATTTTTTACACTTTAATAATTGTTATTAATAACAACAACAATAATACATGTTTTAATAAATATATGAATAAATTATGTTATTACTATTTTTATAGAATCCATTTATATTATTATATTTATTTATTAATTTTACATATACACAAATATATACGTTATATAATAATGGAATATATATTGGTCAAAGACGAAAAATGGTTTAAGCATAAAAACAGTGTGTAATACTGCTGTAAATTTTAGTTGTTTTTCCTCCAAAAAATATTTAAAAGTTTTCTGTTTAATTTAATTGCATTTTTGTTTTTCTGAGCAAAAATTTATATAATTTTTCCCTAATTCACAGAAGACACCCACTAAAATGTCATTCAGTGTAACAACCTTTATTATTTACAACAAAAATTTATTTATGAAATATAAAAAGACAAATTACTTTCACTCCAAATACTAATAAGTAGTAATTCTACATTTATTACATTTGACACTATCCTATATATTAATACTATATATAATACATTTTACTATATATAATATGTTTTAATATGTACAAGTCAGAATAAGCATGTTGTTTGAATTTTTACATATATGTTGACAATGTAACATTATTTCAACCTGACATTGACATTTTATTCTCCAGAAACTTATTTGAAACCTTAAAAGTAGACACTTTACTTACATTTAATGTGCTTTCTATATGGACATAAAAGCACTTTTGTAAATTTTGACCCATGTATATTATTATTATTATTATATTGGAATATATATATATATATATATGCATAACCAAAAAAGGCAGCAAATATTTTTACATATAACATAAATTATATATTTATATGTAACATTTTGATTATTTTGTTCATAACTTTTGATATATATATATATATATATACCAGTAAAAAGTTTTTGAACAGTAAGATTTTTCATGTTTTTTCTGCTCACCAAGCCTGAATATATTTAATTCAAAGCATTGTAAATTTATGAAATATTTTAAAATGTAATTTATTCCTGTGATTTCAAAGCTGATTTTTTAGCATCATTACTTCAGTCAAATAATGCTTCAGAAATCATTCTAATATTCTAATTTGCTGCTTAAAAACATTTATTATTATTATTATTATGATGTGTAAAACAGCTAAGTAACAATACATGCATTATTTACTTTAATAATTATTAACACCAACAATAAATGTTCTTAATAAAAACATGAATAAACAATGCTTATTCATATTTTTATAGAATGCATTTATATTATATATAAATATTGTTTTATAGTGTATTATTTATACACAGACACGCAAACAGCAGTTGTACATTTTTCACTTGCACTTCAAAGCAGATGCTGAACAAGTGAACACTGATGAGCAGATGTTACTACAAACGCCGGCTGATATCGCTTCATTCATCTTCATTCATGTCAAAGCACTCTTGCACAAAACAGCATGATACATTTTACTCATCTTTATGAGCAAAGAGATCAGGAAAGACCTGTTTCCGTCATGCCAAAGCCTTCAAATCAGAAGTTAAAAGATATCATCAAGGAAATTAAATTGCTTTTATGAAAAAAGACCAAACAAAGGAGCGAAATCACTGAGATCAGATACACTACAGGACATGATTGGGAGCACTCATGTTCATCAGTAACAACCTTACAGTGCCATCTACAGACTCACTAACACACTGCATCGAGATGTTTCATGGCCAGTCTGCTCTTTATGGGAAAAGCTCACAAAAAATAAGTCCAGGTCACATTTCAGCATGCTTTGGTGAGTGAATTATGAGATGAAGAGTCAAAATTCTGTCATCATAAAAACTCTTAATTATGACATACCAACTCAAAATTATTCATAATTATGAGGAAAAAAGCTGAAATTATGACATCATTTCATAATTATGAGATCACAAGCTAGAATTTTGACATCATATTTCACAATTGTGAGATGAAGTCAAAATTGTGACATACTAATTAGATCAAAAGTCAAAAACACAACATTTTATAATTATAAGATCAAAACCTGAAATCATCATACCATTTAATGACATCATAATTCATAATTATGAGATCAAAAGCTGAAAGTATGACATCATATTCCGTAACTATGAGACCATAAACAGAAATTGACATTATATCTCATAACTATGAGGGAAAAGCTGAAATTATGACATCATTTCATAACTATGAGATCAAAAAATGAAATTATGACATCATAATTCATAATTATGAAATCAAAAGCTGAAATTATGACACATTTTATAACAATGAGATCAAAAACTGAAAGAATGACATCATATTTCATAACTATGAGACCATAAACCGAAATTATATCTCATAATCATGAGGAAAAAATATGAAATTATGACATCATTTCATAATTATGAGATCAAAAGCTAGAATTATGACATCATATTTCACAATTGTGAGATGAGAAGTCAAAATTGTGACATACTAATTAGATCAAAAGTCAAAAACACAACATTTTATAATTATAAGATCAAAACCTGAAATCATCATACCATTTAATGACATCATAATTCATAATTATGAGATCAAAAGCTGAGAGTATGACATCATATTTCATAACTATGAGACCATAAACAGAAATTGACATTATATCTCATAACTATGAGGGAAAAACTGAAATTATGACATCATTTCATAACTATGAGATCAAAAAATAAAGTTATGACATCATAATTCATAATTATGAGATCAAAAGATGAAATTATGACATATTTCATAATTTTAAGATCAAAACCTAAAATCATCAGATCATTAAATAATTATCAGATCAAAAAGAATGACATGAAAAAATTTAATAATGACATCAAAATTCATAATTATGAGACCAACAGCTGAAATTATGACACATTTTATAACAATGAGATCAAAAGCTGAAAGTATGACATCATATTTCATAACTATGAGACCATAAACCGAAATTATATCTCATAATTATGAGGATAAAAGCTGAAATTATGACATCATTTCATAATTATGAGATCAAAAGCTAGAATTATGACATCATATTTCACAATTGTGAGATGAGAAGTCAAAATTGTGACATACTAATTAGATCAAAAGTCAAAAACACAACATTTTATAATTATAAGATCAAAACCTGAAATCATCATACCATTTAATGACATCATAATTCATAATTATGAGATCAAAAGCTGAAAGTATGACATCATATTCCGTAACTATGAGACCATAAACAGAAATTGACATTATATCTCATAATTATGAGAGAAAAGCAGAAATTATGACATCATTTCATCACTATGAGATCAAAAAATTAAATAATGACATCATAATTCATAATTATGAGACCAACAGCTGAAATTATGACACATTTTATAACAATGAGATCAAAAGCTGAAAGTATGACATCATATTTCATAACTATGAGACCACAAACCGAAATTATATCTCAAAATTATGAGGATAAAAGCTGAAATTATGACATCATTTCATAATTATGAGATCAAAAGCTAGAATTATAATTCATCATTATCATATCAAAAGTTGAAATGATGACATACTAGATTGAAATTATTAAATTATGACTTTGACTGAATAGTGCCTTAATTTATGACATATTACACTACGGAGCCGTTGAATCCCATGAACACAAGTATCAAGAAAAAACACATCCATCCATCAAATTCACAAAGCACCAAAACTCCCATACACATTATAAACAGTTCATCACTGCCATGCAATAACCACATGAAATCAACTAATTCCTGCCAACTCCAACCAATCAAAGCCAGCTGTTAAATAGCAATCAGACTCACCGTATTGGCCAATTCTACGTAGCTTCCACCCAGAGCCCCGCTGCGGCCGGAGGGATGCTGGGACAGGAGCTTGTGAAATCCAGCCGAAGGCTCCAGAACGCCGGGCTGATCCAGAAGTTTCTGGAGTAAAGGTGAGCTCTGCTGCGGAGGATGTGATTGTGTTGGAGACTGCAGATCTGGACTCTGTAAGTCTCGAGCTCCAGAATCAAACTCCCAACTCTCACGAGCGCCTGCGTGAACAAACACACAATACACCGCAGATTGCATTTCATTGTAAAACGGAAATATGGCATGTCAAGACTTAAGACTTAGTTCTTAATCCCATGAAGCATTGCAAAAGATAAAATAAAATGGATGAATATGAAATTGCCAATTTAGTTATTACTTAGATATATAGAAAAATTCATATTTTTTTGCCGATTGCTGTAATAAAAATGTAATTTTAAAATATTTTTTGTTTTACTGATGCACCCTAAATTTTAGTGCAAGGCTAATAAAATGTGTGACTTTTAATGCAATTAATGCAATAATTGTTTATAAATTCTAATAAAATGTGTGGCTTAATACAAATAACACTGTTGCACTTCATATTTTTGTCCATTAATGCTAAATATATATATGTGTGACCCTGGACCACAAAACCAGTCATAAGGTTAAATTTTACAAAACTGAGATATATACATCTTATGAAATAAGCTTTAATAAATAAGATACATCTATTTGAAAATCTGGAATCTAAGGATGCAAAAAAATCTAAATACTGAGAAAATCACCTTTAAAGTTGTCCAAATTAAGTTCTTAACAATGCATATTACTAATAAAAAATAACATTTTTATAGGTTTACAGTAGGAATATATATCTAAGGAAAATTAGCATTTTTTAAACAAAAAATGGTAGTGCTTCACACTATATTTTTGGCCATTATTGCTTTTTAATTTGAAAAAGTATTACTGCTAATAGAAATAAAAATAAAAATTATTTTTCTAATTATTCTTAATACAAATTTGTGATTTCTAATTTTTTTTTTTTTTTTTTATTACCGTCATACTCATTTACATACTTAATACAAATAACACTGTTGCACTTTATATTTTTGTCTTTTAATGCTAACCAAAATATTCAATTTTTAATACGAAGAAATACTGTTGCACTTTTTATTTTTGGACATTATGCTAAAAATGTTTTTAATACAAAAAAAACACTTGCACTCTATATTTTTGATCAATAATCATAAAAACATGCGATTTTTAACAAATTGCTTTTACTATTTCAGTCTAGATTTTTGGCCATTATTGCTAACAAAAATGTGTGGGTTTTTAATACAAACAATACAGTTGCACCCTATATTTCTGGCCATTAATGCTAACAAAAATTTGTGATTTGTAATTAAAAAAATTATACTGTTGCGCTTTATAATTTTGCCAAATAATGCTAAGAAAATGCATTATTTTTAATTAAAAAATTATACCATGGCACTGCACATTTTTGTCCATTATTGCTAATAAAAGTGCATGATTTTTAATGTAAAAAAAAAAAATGGAAATGTTGCACTCAATATATTTTCCAATTATTTCTAATAAAAATGTGTGATTTCTAATGCAAAAAGGTCATTTATATCTATTAACGCTAATAAAAAAAAAAGTGCAAACACAAAAATTTAGTAGATCTGGACAGAAATATCATGGCAGACATCATACCTAGACTATTGTCGCTGCTGGTGGGCCAGGAGGCCACGCGTTCGTGAAGTTTCCTCTTCTCCGAGTCGCTGGACAGAAGCGATAGCTGTCCTTCCTCCTTGCGGATCTCATTGACCATCTGCATGCGGCAGCGTGTGAAGTCTTCGAAGGAGATCTTTCCTCTCTCATCAGCGCCGAGCTGACCCATGATCTCCGCCACAGATTCCTCCATGTTCAGCTGCCGACAGACCATCAGCAAATCATTCCTGAAACAGACAGAGAGAGAAGATATTTCACAGTTTACCTCATGCAAAATAAACATATAGATATCATGCATAAAGACATGCAATGAAAATGCTAAATTAAAATTGTATAAATGTAAAGTATACAATGCAATAAAAATAATATAAAGCTTCTGTATTGTTTTTATAATATGAATGCATGATTTGCTGTAGCTCTGTATTAAATACTCAACTCAAAAGTTGCAAGGCTTCATTTTCAACACTAGATCTATTCAAAATCATCAGAAACGGAACAAATTTCTCATTTATTTGCTTATAAAGTATGTCTGTGCACCTTTCTTAACAATAAATGACTTCTGCTTTGATATTTCCTAACTTGACATTTAGACATTTTTAAGACTTTGGGAGCAGATGAATCAGATTTACCAATGTTTAAAAAAAAAAAAAAAAAAGACATTTAGAGATTTTTAGGAGTCATTTTAAGTGTCCTTTTGAAGCAGATTTATGACATTTAACAATATGAAGCATTATGCTGTCTATTTTAGCAAAGAACAAGACAGATGTTTTTGCAAATTAGTGATAATTAAATAAAAACTAATTCATCAAATGACAAAAATGTACGAATAATACCCCACCGACAACACAAATTTCTCAAATATCAAAGTTTACTTTATGCAAAATAAACATATGGTTAAATATCATGCATAAAGACGTGCAATAAAAAGTTTTTATTTTGCTTTTTTAAATATTATTTAGTGTTTTTATTAAAAACGCTAAATAATATTTAAAAAAGCAAAATTAAAATTGTATAAATGTAAAATATAAATTGTAATGCATATAATATAAAGCTTCTGTATTATTCTTTTGACTTGAATGCATGATATGCTGTAGCTCACTACTAAATACTCAACTCAAAAGTCGCATGTCTTCATTTCCATCTGAAATGGAACAAATTTCTCATTTATTTGCTTATAAGGTATGGTTGTGCACCTTTCTTAATAATAAATGCCATTTGCTATGATTTTCCTAACTAAAGCAATGACATTTAGACATTTTTAGGAGTCATTTTAAGTGTGCAAATACATTTGAAGCAGATGTATGACATTTAACAATGTTAACCTTGTTTTTTTTAATCACAGTGAAGCATGATGTTGTCTATTTTAGCAAAGAACAAGACAGATGCTTTGCAAATGAGTGAATCAGTTCTGATGCCATCAGGTCTCTGTCTCTAATATAACCGCTTCAGAATCACTTTTAATTCACAAAATGACAGAAAAAGTTGCAAGGCTTCATTTTCAACACTAGATCTATCCAAAAATCATCTGAAACGGAACACATTTCTCATTCATTTCCTTATAAAGTATGTTTGTGCACCTTTAACAACAAATGACATTTGCATTGATATTTCCTAATTAACGCAATGACATTTAGACATTTTTAAGACTTTTGGAGCAGATTTAACAATATTAACCTTTTTGTTTAATCACAGTGAAGCATTTTGTTGTCTATTTTAGCAAAGAACAGATGTTTTTGCAAATAAGTGAATCAGTTCTGATGCCATCAGGTCTCTGCCACTAATATAACCGCTTTAGAATCACTTTTAATTCATCAAATGACAGAACAAGTTGCAAAACTTCATTTTCAACACTAGATCCATCCAAAAATCATCTGAAACAGAACTAATTTCTCATTTATTTGCTTATAAAGTATGTTTGTGCACCTTTCTTAACAATAAATGACATTTGCATTGATATTTCCTAATTAACACAATGACATTCAAACATTTTTAAGACTTTTGGAGCATATTTAACAATATTAACCTTTTTGTTTAATCACAGTGAAGCATTTTGTTGTCTATTTTAGCAAAGAACAGATGTTTTGCAAATGAGTGAATCAGTTCTGATGCCATCAGGTCTCTGCCTCTAATATAACCGCTTCAGAATCACTTTTAATTCATCAAATGACAGAACAAGTTGCAAAACTTCATTTTCAACACTAGATCTATCCAAAAATCATCTGAAACTGAACACATTTCTCATTTATTTGCTTATAAAGTATGTTTGTGCACCTTTCTTAACAATAAATGACATTTGCATTGATATTTCCTAATTAACGCAATGACATTTAGACATTTTTAAGACTTCTGGAGCAGATTTAACAATGTTAACCTTCCTATTTAATCACAGTGGAGCATTTTGTTGTCTATTTTAGCAAAGAATAGATGTTTTTGCAAATAAGTTCTGATGCCATCAGGTCTCTGCCACTAATATAACCGCTTTAAAACCACGTTTAATTCATCAAATGACAGAAAAAGTTGCAAGTCTTAATTTTCAACACTAGATCTATATAAAAATCATCTGAAACAGAACACATTTCTCATTTATTTGCTTATAAAGTATGTTTGTGCACCTTTCTTAACAATTAATGACATTTGCATTGATATTTCCAAACTAATGCAATGACATTTATACATTTTTAAGACTTTTGGAGCAGATTTAACAATGTTAACCTTCTTATTTAATCACAGTGAAGCATTTTGTAGTCTATTTTAGCAAAGAACAGATGTTTTTGCAAATGAGTGAATCAGTTCTGATGCCATCAGGTCTCTGCCACTAATATAACCGCTTTAAAACCACGTTTAATTCATCAAATGACAGAACAAGTTGCAAAACTTTATTTTCAACACTAGATCTATATCAAAATCATTTGAAACGGAACAAATTTCTCATTTATTTGCTTATAAAGTATGTTTGTGCACCTTTCTTAACAATAAATGACATTTGCATTGATATTTCCTAATTAACGCAATGACATTTAGACATTTTTAAGACTTTTGGAGCAGATTTAACAATGTTAACCTTCTTATTTAATCACAGTGAAGCATGATGTTGTCTATTTTAGCAAAGAACAGATGTTTTTGCAAATGAGTGAATCAGTTCTGATGCCATCAGGTCTCTGCCTCTAATATAACCGCTTCAGAATCACTTTTAATTCATCAAATGACAGAACAAGTTGCAAAACTTCATTTTCAACACTTGGTCTATCGAAAAATCATCTGAAACAGAACAAATTTCTCATTTATTTGCTTATAAATTATGTTTGTGCACCTTTCTTAACAACAAATGACATTTGCATTGATATTTCCTAATTAACGCAATGACATTTATACATTTTTAAGACTTCTGGAGCAGATTTAACAATGTTAACCTTCCTATTTAATCACAGTGGAGCATTTTGTTGTCTATTTTAGCAAAGAACAGATGTTTTTGCAAATAAGCGAATCAGTTCTGATGCCATCAGGTCTCTGCCTCTAATATAACCGCTTCAGAATCACTTTTAATTCATCAAATGACAGAAAAAGTTGCAAGTCTTAATTTTCAACACTAGATCTATCCAAAAATCTTTTGAAACGGAACAAATTTCTCATTTATTTGCTTATAAAGTATGTTTGTGCACCTTTCTTAACAATAAATGACATTTGCATTGATATTTCCTAACTAATGCAATGACATTTACACATTTTTAAGACTTTTGGAGCAGATTTAACAATGTTAACCTTCTTATTTAATCACAGTGAAGCAATTTGTAGTCTATTTTAGCAAAGAACAGATGTTTTTGCAAATAAGTTCTGATGCCATCAGGTCTCTGCCACTGATATAACCGCTTCAGAATCACTTTTAATTCATCAAATGACAGAAAAAGTTGCAAGTCTTAATTTTCAACACTAGATCTATCCAAAAATCATCTGAAACAGAACAAATTTCTCATTTATTTGCTTATAAAGTATGTTTGTGCACCTTTCTTAAAAATAAATGACATTTGCATTGATATTTCCAAACTAATGCAATGACATTTATACATTTTTAAGACTTTTGGAGCAGATTTAACAATGTTAACCTTCTTATTTAATCACAGTGAAGCATTTTGTAGTCTATTTTAGCAAAGAACAGATGTTTTTGCAAATGAGTGAATCAGTTCTGATGCCATCAGGTCTCTGCCACTAATATAACCGCTTTAAAACCACGTTTAATTCATCAAATGACAGAACAAGTTGCAAAACTTTATTTTCAACACTAGATCTATCCAAAAATCATCTGAAACAGAACAAATTTCTCATTTATTTGCTTATAAAGTATGTTTGTGCACCTTTCTTAACAATAAATGACATTTGCATTGATATTTCCTAACTAATGCAATGACATTTAGACATTTTTAAGACTTTTGGAGCAGATTTAACAATGTTAACCTTCCTATTTAATCACAGTGGAGCATTTTGTTGTCTATTTTAGCAAAGAACAGATGTTTTTGCAAATGAGTGAATCAGTTCTGATGCCATCAGGTCTCTGCCTCTAATATAACCGCTTTAGAACCACTTTTAATTCACCAGATGACAGAAATATAGGCAAAATGTCCCACCAAGAAGACGAACAAACTATCAACACTCAAACCAATTCAGAAACATCAACAAACCCCAAAGTTTAGCGGATGAGGATGAAACGTTTCCTGTCACTTCCGACGCCACATCTAACACACTTCTGACCACCTCAGAAGCCTCCAAACAAACTTTATACGCGTTCATATGTTTGTTTTGCCTTCCTGACGAGAATTAAACGGTAATATCGTCGCATTGCGATCTTTCATACAAACTTAAACGCCCGTGACGTCACCGCGCCGTCCCGCTGCTCAGCTCCAACGAGTCTCCAGAGTTATTATTGTGCACGTAAACTTGTCAGAGTGAGTTTGGTGTAGTTTCTGACCGGTTAATGTACCCGTCTCCGTCCCCGTCGCAAGTCTGGAAGAGCCGCCGAACCCGCTCCTCCTCCGCGGTGCTGGACGAGTCGCTGCTGCCGCTGCTGCCGCTCACCTCCACCGCCGCTGCGGCCGCCATCATGGACACGGGCGCGCGCACAAACGCGCTCCATGCTTCAGCAGCTGCGCTTCTCTGGGTGTTGGAGTCAGAAATGCTTTAATTTAAAAGGTTATATCTAAATTGTATATATCTATATATTCTTTTAAATTAGTGTACTCATTGTAAAACATAACATATTAAATTATCTATTCTAAAATCTGAGGGAAAAAACAAAGGGACTTATAAAATATATATTTATTATTATTTTGAATAAATTATTTTTAAAATGTTATATCTGTTTTATTCTGAATCATATTTCATTTTAAATAAATGTATAAGTATTTTATTATAAAGACATTCATTTTGTATTAGTTTATTTTTAATGATATTTATTTTTAAAATAAATTAATATTTAGTTTGTTTAATTTTAAAGACATTTATTTTATTTTAAATCAATTTATATTTGTTCCATTTTTAATACATTTTAACATTTTATTTTAATTTGTATTTTGACTTATTTTATTTTAAAATATTTTTTTATTCTAAATATTTATTTTATTCTAAAGGCATATATTTATTTAGTTAATTTTGAATAATTAACATTTTAAATTTTAAATACTTTTTTTTTTAAACATAATTGTTTTTGCTTTTTTTATTTTTATTTTTGTTTCATTTTTAATACATTTATGGTTATTTTAATTTGTATTTTTAATACTATTTATTTTACAAAAAACATATTTAACTTGAATACTATTTATTTTATTTTGAATAATTTTATTTTTATTTTTGGTTTCATTCTAAATATTTATTTTATTTTAAAGGCATATATTTATTTTGTTATTTCGAAAACAATTTATTTTAAAAACATTTATTTTTATTTCATTTTAAACACATTTATATATAATATATTTATATTATTATAAATAAATCTAAATATATATAATATTTAATTTAAATAAATGCTATAAAATGCTATATCTAAATTATCTATATCTGCATATTCTTTTTGATTAGTGTACATATCGTAAAACATAACACATATTATATTATCCATTAAAATTCTGCATAATATTAAATTTTCAATAAATTTATATGTATTTTAATATAAAGACATTTATATAAATATAAATAAATGTATAATTATTTTTGTGTAATTATAACTAAATTTATTTTATTTTGAATAACACTTATTTTATTTTAAATACATTGATTTTTTTAATACATTTATGTTTACTTTGTTTTAATTTGAACACTATTTCTTTTATTTTAAATCATTTTATATTTATTTTTGTTTCATTCTAAATATTAATTTTATTTTAAAGGTGTATTTTTTATTTAATTTTAAATACATTTATATTTATTTTATGTTAAACACATTTACATATTAATATAAATTAATTAATATTTAATTAATAAATGTAATACTATTTTTTAATAGTTTTATTTATTTAAAAAAAATTAAGATTAAAAATGGAAGCTTTTAATTAAATGGCATTTTTTTTTATTCTGCTCTAATAGACAGCTCTAATATAGATAGTATTATAGATATAGAAATATTTCTCAGTATTCTTCTGGAATGACCTGAAAACCATCAAACTATTGGTCTCCCTTTGACCCACATGTTTCCAGCATCCAGCATGACTAAAGGCTTTTATTCCATTCAGAGAAATCGCTGCTAATCATCTGTCAATATTGAGTCTTTTACGCAACTCTTTTCTGAGAGAATAAAGGCCAAAACACTATAAAGGTCTGATGGAGAACGGATGAGTATCACAAGGGCAACCCAAAGCCAAAGACAATAATAGGAAGCTTTTAAAAAGCAGCGAGAGCTCTTAAAACATTCCTGAACAGAGATCAGAACAAAAACATCAGCGATCCGTCCAAACAAGAACATTTCTCGCATTAGCCGAGGAAACTGAAAAAACGGCTGAGGAAGCTGATGGATCTGGGAGGAAAATGCGGCTCAGATTTCACAAAACACAAGCATTCGCTTTCTCTTGTGTATCAGTGTGAATTTTTTTTATTTTATTAATAAAATTATAGCTTTATTCTTATATTCTCAGGTATTTTTTACATTTAAGTTTTTTTTTGTCATGGGCTTTTGTCATTTTTATTAGTTTTTGTTCTTTTTAAATTGCTGAATTTCATTTCACTTCATTTAATATATATTTCTAGTTTTTTTTAAATTATTTTATTATTTTTATTTTATTTTATTATTATTTTTTTTGTTATTTTAGTACATCAAGTGTTTTTGTAAGTCATTTTTATTTACCTTTTTGGTATTTTAGTACATAAAGTGTTTTTTATACATTTTTTCTTATTTGTTATTATTTATTTCAACGTTTGTTATTTTAGTACATTAAGTGTTTATTAATTAATTTTTATTTAAATTTATATTATTTGTTATTCATTTTTTCAGTGTTTCTTATTTTAGTACATCAATGATGATTTTTTTAAAGTAATTTTTATTTACCTTTTTGGCATTTTAGTACATCAAGTTTTTATATTAATTTTGTTATTTGTTATTTATTTCAACGTTTGTTATTTTAGTACATCAAGTGTTATTTCAGTGTTTCTTATTTTAGTACATCATTTTTAGTAATACTTTTTTTAAATAAATTTTTTGTTATTTTAGTACATTGTTTTTTATTATTAATTTTTTTAAACATTTTTAGTATTGTTTACATTTATTTATTTCAGCTTTAACAAAAATGTTTTTAATAGTTCTAGTTAAAACAGTAGTTACCCTGATAACCCTGAAATATGTTCAACTTAAATACAGCTACATTTTTAATAGAAATGTCAGTAACAGTAAGAAAGAAAAAATATTTGTATAAAACAGAACTAATCCCAAAATTTAAATAAATAAATAACAAAAAAACGTATAAAGCCCAATTATGCAATGCCAACATGAACAGGTTCCATGGCATAAAGTTAATTTTATATATAGATACACATATACATAATACAGATTTTAAATTGTTAAAATTTTGAATTCTAGTAATTTTGTTGTGCTTTTGTCATTTTTATTAGTAATTTTAATTTTTAGCTTTTTTTTTAAATATGTCTATAGTTTTCATTATTTTTGCATCATGTTAAAATGAAACGAGAAATGTTGCTTTGGCAACTAGCTGAATTTTTTTGGTTTTTTGATAAATTTTTATGCTTTAATTTTTTTATTTTAAATTGTAATATTTTATTTAAGAAATTATTTTTTAAATGTTTTATTTAAAAATACATTCACATTATATGATTTTAAATTATTTACATTGCTTTTGTCATTTTTATTAGTAATTTTTTTTTTAAATATGTCTATAGTTTTCATTATTTTTGCTATTTTTTCATTTTTTTTTGCTTTGTTTTTTCATTAAATTTTTTTATGCTTTCATTTTTTATTTTAAATTGTAACATTTTAAGAAATAATTTTTAAAATATTATTTAAATACATACACATTAGATCATTTTAAATTATTTACATTGCTCTTGACATTTTTATTAGTCATTTTATTTATTTATTTTTGTTTGTTAAAAATATCTATATAGTTTTCATTCATTTTTAATTTCAGTTTAGTTATTTTAGTTAAAATGAAATAAGAAATAAGCTGCATTGGCTGATGGTTGTTTTTCTTTTTATTTATTATGCTTTTATTTTATTTCTATTCGAGTTTATTAACATTTCTTAAAATAATTTTAGTTCTAACCCTAATGCAGTTGACCTCAAAACTCCTGACACGAATCAAACCCATACAATTTCCATTCTGATTTCATGAAGTGGTCACATATTGCAAGCAAACACATCCTGCAAACGCTCCTGTCATTGTAGTTTGGCGTTCTGATTTATTACATGTCCAGAAATAGGATTGGGAACAGAGAAAGATTAGACGTGCAGGTCTCAATAACCCTCTGTGGGACCAAATAAAGCATAAGTTAAAGGTGCAGAAATGCAGAATGACTGGAGATGATCAAACAGCTGAGATCAGCAAAGAAACAGCACATGCATTTATTACTCACACCTCAATCTGAAAATGCACTGTGAAGCACAAAATTGCCTCTCAATGTGGTACAAAAGCAGCTGAAATACAAAAACGCTATAAAACATGGAATAGAACTAAATCTTCTTCAGTCCTAAGGAGATGCTGAAGTGTTTATTTGATGGTTTTGCTGATGTTGCTGTATCCGACTCCCACACACGTCATCAGGACCTTCTCTCCTCCTTTCTGTTCGTCTTCTACAGGATTCTGTTGCTCGATCTTGAACATGATCTGAAAGAAGTCTCGGATGTGTCTCAGGAACTCGATCCTGCGTGGAAAATGGTTAAAAGATAGTTTCAACAAGGAGAAATCACTGCTAACAGTGTTGTTACCACAGTATATGAGCATGTAAGTTTCCTAAACAAGGGCTTTGCAAGTTGATTTAAATCGAATCATTTAATAATTCTTGAAACAAAAATAACAAAAAGGAAAATGATTTGAATTTAACTAGCTGGCATGGAAATAATTTATATTTAGTTTAGTTTGTTGTACGAAAATAACAAACACTGAAATAATTAATAACAAATTGAAAATAAATAATAATTTAAAAAACACTTTTTGTACTAAAATAAAAATGTGCAAAAAAAACAAACAATGTACTAATACAACAAATGCTGAAATAAGAAAAAACACTTGATGTACTAAAATAACAAAAATGTAAATATAAATGTATATTAAAAACACCTGATATATTAAAATAACATATACTGAAATAATAAAAACACTTGATGCACTAAAATAAAATTAATTAAAAAAACACTTGATGTACCAAAATTACAAACAATAAAATAATTAATAAAAACACACTGTACTAAAAAAATGTAAATAAAAATTGCACTGAAATAAAAACAAACCTAATAAACAATTAAAAACTTGATGCATTTAAATAAAAAAAAAACATTTTTAATAAAATAAAACAATATATTTAAAAATTTAATTTACATTTTTTTTAATCTTTTCCCCCCTCATTTTTCATTTAGTTTAACCTGATGTATTAAAATAAACACTGAAATAGTTAACAAAAAACATCTGATGTACTAAAATAATTAATAAACACTTGATGTACTAAAAAAAAAAATAAAAAAAAATAATAAAAATGAAAAAAAAAAAAAATACTAAAATAAAATTACTAAATTAAAAACTTGATGTATTAAAAAAATGTTTTTTATTTTGTGGATGTTTTCTTTGTTCTTAATAATTAATAATTAAATAAATCATAGAAATATTGAATAAAATTGAATAATTACATTGTAGCTAATATAACCTACAATTATAATAAACATACACTTTAACCAGCATTAATAAAATGTAAAATTCTAATAAAAATATCAAAATGGGTTAATAGTTTTATAAAATTACTGAACTAAAATTAAAAACAACATCAGAAAACATTTTTGTTATTTGAAATCAAAGTTACATGTTAACTGAAATAAAACCACATATTTTTAACCCCCCCCCCCCTCATTTTTCATTTAATTTAACCTGAATAACTGAAATAAATTAAAAACATACAAATAATAAACAAATTCAAACTATTAATAAAAATGTATGACAGTATCTTAATGCTACTGAAAACACACTGATCAAAAGGCAAAATTCTGACGACTTTATCCATTTTCAGCACAAATGTCCTGCACTTAAATGAAGCTGGAGTCCACAGAAGTCGATCCAGCGGAGGTGAAACACGTGTTGGCACCGTCAATCTTCAGTTATCATAGTACTGTACTTGACAGGCACACAGCACCGGTACCATGATAACTGAACATGGACAATTCATGACGGCAGACAGAAAACCGCTGGATACGGACACAAACACAATGGGAAACCAATGGCAAAAAATAGACAGTTCTGGATGCCACAATATTATACACACCGGAGCTCAAAGGTTTGGGATCTGTATTTTTTATTACTGTAATTTTTAGTTTCGCTTTGTTTTGGTTTCTTAACTTTATATATTTTGTTTCATTCCTGTTCTGTTCTGAATTCCGTTACGTTTAAATGATTCGTTTTGGAGTCAGGGTAACTAACTTATAGCTATGTTTATAGTGTTTATAATGTTAATACATAATAATATTTTGCTTGATTTGGTGGTATTATTTCTGATATTACACAATGGGAAACCAATGGCAAAAAAAGACATTTCTGGATGCCACAATATTATATACACCGGAGCTCAAAGGTTTGGGATCTGTACAATTTCATATTTGTGACCCTGGACCACAAAACCAGTCATAAGGTTAAATTTGACAAAACTGAGATTTATACATCATACGAAAGCTCAATAAATAAGCATATTGATGTATGGTTTGTTAGGATAGGACAATATTTGACTGAGATACATCTATTTGAAAATCTGGAATCTGAGGGTGCAAAAAAATCAAAAGACTGAGAAAATCACCTTTAAAGTTGTCCAAATTAGGTTCTTAGCAATGCATATTACTAATCAAAAATTACATTTTGATATGTTTACAGTAGGAATTTTACAAAAAATCTTCATGGAACATGATCTTTACTTAATTTCTTAATGATTTTTGGCATAAAAGAAAAATAAAAATTTTTGACCCATGCAATGTATTTTTGGCTATTGCTACAAATATACCCCAGCGACTTAAGACTGGTTTTGTGCTCCAGGGTCACATATCATAACGTAATTATTTTGACAAATATCACGATTTTATCACGATTCTTTGTTCATATTGGTTTTACTATTTTACAAGTTGTCTGAGCAGAACAGCCAACCTAATTTCCCAATTTTAAAACTAAAACATTACAAGGTAACAAAGTATGAAATAAAAAGAATGGCAGATATCTAGGCCAAAGTAGGCAAAGATAAAAATCTTTTTCGTTATTTTATCTTTGGCATTAAAAAATAAGAACAAAGATAGGCTATATGTGACCCTGGAGCACAAAACCAGTCTTAAGTCGCTGGGGTATATTTGTAGCAATAGCCAAAAATACATTGTATGGGTCAAAATTATTGATTTTTCTTTTATGTCAAAAATCATTAGGAAATTAAGTAAAGATCATGTTACATTAAGATTTTTTGTAAAATTCCTACTGTAAACCTATCAAATTGTAATTTTTGATTAGTAATATGCATTGTTAAGAACTTAATTTGGACAACTTTAAAGGTGATTTTCTCAGTATTTTGATTTTTTTGCACCCTCAGATTTCAGATTTTCAAATAGATGTATCTCGGCCAAATATTGTCCTATCCTAACAAACTATACATCAATAGAAAGCTTATTTATTGAGCTTTCATATGATGTATATATCTCAGTTTTGTAAAATTTAACCTTATGACTGGTTTTGTGGTCCAGGGTCACATATGTTACAAATACACATAATACACAAATAAAACAAACAGTGCTTTAATTTATCAGTCGCATTCAAGATTTCCTTTGTGTTTTGTCTTATTAGCCTACCATTACCTAAAAATAACAATTCTGTCATTTACTCACTCTCAAGATTTTGTAAGCGTAAAACATGTTAAACATAAAACTTATTCTGAATAAAGTGGGTAACCAAACAGTTGCTGGGTCTCCAGTTACTTCCATTGTATTTGATATATTTTTTTCTACTGTCAAAGTCTGTCATCCACATCATTCAAAATATTTTCTTGTGTTCAGCACAAGAAAAAAATGAATAGAGGTTTGGGACAACATGTGACTCAGTAATTCTTTTGGTGAACTGTCCCTTTAATGGCAATCGGCAGCATGTTTAGTTCTGTCGCTTTAAGAGCTGCATGCATCTAATACTCAGATGTGCATCTGTTTTTCTCTCAACTGTTTACTTTCGCTTTAGACATAGCCAACGGTGTTTATATGTAATCCTTGAGTGTTTTGACAGTATTAGCGAATCAGACGCCAAAGATAGATTAGTTCAGTAATCAGGTGCTGTTTGACAGGTTTTTAGCGCATGCGCTTCAGGTTTACATGCTCATGAAAAACAGAAGAAATAACGTTATTAAACTGGCAAGGCTTTAAAGCACATGCACATAATGTACTTTTGTGATTGGGAATAAGTGAGTCAATGCATGCCGTGTTGTACAGTATATTAAGACAAAAAAATAAAAAAAAAATACTGCAATATTTTTTCAAAAGCAGATGCAGACTTTTTAGAATGTCCACAATCAAAAATACTTTTTCAGGATTCTTTGATGAATAAAAAGTTCAAAAGAACAGATTTATTCAAAATAGAATTCGTTTCTAACAATATAGGTCTTTACTATCACTTTTTATCAGTTTAACACATCCTTGCTGGATAAAAGTATTCATTTCTTTCAAAGAGAGAAAGAAAGGAAAAAACTAGTACTTCTACTTTAAATAAATGCTGTTCTTTTTAATGTTTTATTCATCAAAGAATCATAAAAAAAAGTTTCACAGGTTGCAATATTAAGCAGCACAACTGTTTCCAACACTGATAATAAATCAGATTAAATCACATAAGTATGATTTCTGAAGGATCATGTGACACTGAGAACTGGAGTAATGATGCTGAAAATTCAGCTTTGCATCACAGAAATAAATTATATTTTAAAGTATATTAAAATGGAAAACCACAATTTTAAATTGCATTAACATTTTACAATATTACCATTTTATTCAGTATTTTTAATCAAATAAACACAGCCTTGATGAGCAGAAAAGTCTCCGTCAAAAAGCATTACAAATCTTACTGATTCCAAACTTTTGAGCCGCAGTGTACATAAAAAAAAAAAAATTAAATGTTGAGTATACATGTCAAATGGCACCAAGCTAATAGTAAAAGTAAAGATCATGTGGAAAAGAAACATTATATGGTGATTGTATTTTGCTTTTTAATTTCTGAATGTTTACTTGAATACTTAATACTGAAGTCAGATTCCTAAAAACACTTCTTCTGCTTTTATTATTCGTTGATTGTACATATACGAGTGCTTACGTGTAGGGTGAGAGTGGTCCTAACAGCGTTTTAGACACATCTTGTTGTCCTAAAGTCATGTACAAGAGAGCCAAACTCTGATTGGTTGAATCCACACAGCCGCCCTAAGAGAGAGAACAAATAATCAAGGGGTCAAAGTAGGGTTATTATTAGGGATGTCAAAAGTATTTTGGTACCAAGCTGGTTCATAAATGTTAGAAATGTAAGGATGCAATGCAACATAGATATTCCAACAATAAATCAGCACATTGGAATGATTTCTGAATGACCATGTGACACTGAAGACTGGAGCAATGATGCTGAAAATGCAGCTTTCACAGGAATAAATTAGTTTAATAGTATGTTAAAATAGGAACCATTATTTTATACTGTAATAAATTTTTTTGTTGTTGAGCATAAGAGACTTCTTAAAAAAAACATTACAAGTCTTTCTGATCCCAAACTATTAAAAAAAGACTGATATGCAAAATAAAATCAAATAATTAAAACACAAGAGCAAAAAAAAATGCTAGTATTAATAAAAAAAAACTGGGACATGCATTTCACTAATAAGCATAACTATGCTCTCATTTAAAGAGACAGTGATGCATTTAGGAACATTACATTTGCATTTAGAATGAAAAACTAGAAAAACTTTAAACAAGCCAATGCTCATCAAAAAATGACATGCCAATACCAAAAATTTGAATAAAAAATAAAAGTAAAAATTATTTTTAAAAACACTTGATGTACTAAAATTACAAAAATGTAAATAAAAATTAATTTAAAAAAAACTTGATGTGCGAAAACAACAAACGCAAAAAAAAAAAAAAACTTGATGTACTAAACTATAAATAGAAAATTAATAAAAAACAAGATGTACTAAAATAAACACTGAAATAATTAATAAACACTTGATTTACTAAAATAACAAATGCTGAAATAATAAAAATTCATGTACTAAAATAAAACAAATTAAAAACGCATTTCACTAATAAGCATAGCTATGTTCTAATTTAAAGAGACAGTGATGCATTTAGGAACATTACATTTGCATTTAGAATGAAAAACTAGAAAAACTTCAAGTCAATGCTCACCAAGAAATTACATGCAAAATACCAAAAATGTAAATAAAAGTTACTTTTAAAAACACTTGATGTACTAAAATAACAAAAAATGTAAATAAAAATGAATTAAAAAAAAAACATTTGATGTACTAAAATAACAAACACCGAAATAATAACAAAAATGTAAATAAAAATCAATTAATAAACACCTGGGGTCCGTTCTTCGTACCTCGCTAACTCAGTTAGCTGGATTTGATTGTTGACGATTTTGCGTGATCTTGGATCGTTCAGTTCTTCGAAGCTCATCCTGGACTTGCTGTCATAGCAACAGGTGCGCAAGCTTAAACCTGCTCGGGAGCAGGTTTATTTCATGTAAACAGGATTTAGGCTGCGCTCCTAGCGGGTTATGATTGGTTGAAATGGCGAGGTCACATCTGATTGGTTAAAGAGCACGACTGACGCGGACTGACTCACGTGGGTAAAGAAAAGTATCTTGCAAGAAAGTGTATATATGACAAATTCCAAAAAATATTTGGCAGCACAACTGTTAATATTATCCAACATTGATCATTCTAATAATAAATCAGCATATTAGAATGATTCCTGAAGGATCGTGTGACACTTAAGACTGGAGTAACAGCTGATAAAAATTCAGCTTTTCATCACAGGAATAAATTCTATTTCAAAGTATGTTAAAATATATTAAAAAAACAAAAAAAAATTATTTTATTTTGTAAAAACAATTTGCAATATTACTGTTTTTTCTGTATTTTTAATCAAATAAATGCAGTCTTGATGAGCATAAGAGACGTCTTTAAAGACTATTACAAGTCTTACTGACCCCAAACTTTTGAACGGTAGTGTATAAAAATATAAATAACATATCAAGGAAAAAACATGTAACATGGGCAGCATTAACGCGTTTAATTTGTTCACTACTTTTTGCCAGCCCTCTCTCCTTGCTTTTCCAGCCTTTGCAGTATTCCCTTGCGTTTTAATTAAACTCTGAAACTCCCGAAATCCCTCAATCAAGAGTTCTTGCTCTGCTGCAGAAAAATACTGAGCGCGCTCCTTCGTCATGTTCACCGACCAATCAAAGAGTTGCCGATCAATGTTTCTACTATCGATACGTAGCCCCTTTTAAGCCACCCAGTGATCTCAAATAACTTCATCCAGCTATACTAATCATCAACAACAAGTGCGTTCGGAGAACCGGAATAGCGAGCTCATAGTTAGCGTGATGATTTGATCTTGGATGTGTCATTTGATCTTGGATGTAGTAAGCAAGGTACGAAGAACGGACCCCTGATGTACTAAAATATCAAAAATGTAAATAAAAATTGATTTAAAAAGCACTTGATGTGCTAAAATAACAAACGCTGAAATAATAAATAACAAAAATGCAAACAAATTTATTTAAAAAAACACTTGATGTACTAAAATAACAAACAATAAAATAATTAATAACAAAAATGTAAACAAAAATTAATTTAAAAAAACACATGATGTACTAAAATAACAAACAATAAAATAACAACAAAAAAATAAACAAATTAATTAAAAAAACACTTGATGTACTAAAATAACAAACAATAAAATAATTAATAACAAAAACATAAACAAAAATTAATTTAAAAAACACTTGATGTACTAAAATAACAAAAATGTAAATAAAAATGAATAAAAAAAAAACACTTGATGTACTAAAATAAAAAAACGCTGAAATAAAGACTTGATGTGCTAAAATAAACACTGAAATAATAAAAAAACACTTAACTAAAATAAAATAAAAATTAATATAATAAAATAAAACAAATAAAAACATTAAATACTTGATGAAAAAAAAAAAAAAGTTTGATGCACTAAAATAACAAACTGAAACAAAAAAGTGATATACTAAAATAAAATATTAAAATACAAAAACAAAAAGGCTAGTATTAATGACTAAAAGTACTAATGACTTGTTACTTAGTTATGCATTTCATGTGCAAAATGAAATGCATTCATGAACTCAGTACATGAACTGGGACATGCAATTCACTAAAAAACATAACTATGTTCTCATTTAAAGAGACAGTGACACATTTAGGAACATTACTACATTTGCATTTAGAATGAAAAGCTACAAAAACTTTAAACAAGTCAATGCTCACCAAGAAATGACATGCCACTATTATCCAGAAGAGACATTTACGTCCTGATAAACGGCTTGGTTTGAGCATCTAATGTTCATTTTCTGTTTAATGACGGATGACGAACGCTCTGAAACTTTCCCATAACACCTGGTGGAAAAGTCCCAAACATTTGCCTCCATGAGCATTAATGAAGGTGAGACTCAATCCCTGAAAACCACTCTGAGACCTCAACGCTCTCCACATGATACTCCTGTCATATGCGGCTGCACGAATCATCAAATGTAATTATGAAGCCGCACACTGAACGTCTTTGTCAAACCTGCATAACAACCGGCCGCATGTTTTTAAGACATGAGTTCTCCAGAAACAACCGTCTGTGCTGCTCAGAATCGGCCATATGAGACCATGAAGATCATGTTTCAGCAGAAATTTATTTATTTATTTAACACTTCATTAGCAGCAGAAAGCAAGCAACTAAAAGACTCAGAAATTAGCAAGACATTTAAGATTATTATAAAACAAAATCCTAAAATACACTGAGGTGACACTTTATTAAATGCAATATATCAGTCAAAACATTGTTTTGTATATTTCGCAGAAAATTAAGCCTAATTTAGGCTCATTATGATTATATGTATTGTGGCATTACTTTCTATGACAATTAAACACATTTTACCCTAAATTTCTCAGTAGTGCAATGTAAAAAATTATATATTTACATATTACATATTTTATCCAGGCTTATAACAGTTAACTAAAACTGAAATAACATTTAAAACCATTAAACAGACATTTTTGTTACATTAAATAAAACAAAGCTAACTGGAATAAAATATAACAATATTTTAATTTCAGCTAACTGCCAAGGTTTCTCACTGTAATATAATTTAAATTGATGTACTAAAATAGGAAGGAATAACAACAGGTTAAAAAAAATGTATAGACATATAAAAAAAACTATGTTTTAAAGTTTATGTTTGCATACACTGTGTATATTTATTATGTATATATAAATACACACACATGTATATATTAAGGAAAAATATGCTAGATTTGTATGCAAAATAACAAATAATATGAAAGTGTTTACATACAACTATTTGTAAAAAAATATATACACATGTGTGTATATTTATATATACATAATAAACAGTTTGCTTTTTGTTGGATTTACTGATCTATATTGCTCATTAAAATGAGAATATGTGACCCTGGACCACAAAACCAGTCATACGGTTAAATTTTACAAAACTGAATAAATAAGCTTTCTATTGATATATTGTTTGTTAGGATAGGACAATATTTGGCCGAGATACATCTATTTGAAAATCTGGAATCTGAGGATGCAAAAAAATCAAAATACTGAGAAAATCACCTTTAAAGTTGTCCAAATTAAGTTCTTAACAATGCATATTACTAATCAAAAATTACATTTTGATATATTTATAGTAGGAATTTTACAAAAAATCTTCATGGAACATGATCTTAACATAATTTCCTAATGATTTTTGACATAAAAGAAAAATCAATAATTTTGACCCATACTATGTATTTTTGGCTATTGCTACAAATATACCCCAGCGACTTAAGACTGGTTTTGTGGTCCAGGGTCACAGTCTTGTCTGTTCTCTTCAGCATATTGAAAATTCAAACGTGAACAAAAATAAATGCAATTAAATGTGTTATAATTAAAATATGAAAATTAAAATAACGGGTAATAATGAATTATGACAGAATTTTTACAGCCCTGTCCGTCAAAATGATGGGCAATGTAACAGTGTAACGCAACCTCTGATATACACACACACTGCAGAATTTTGGCGTAAAATGTTTCAAATTTTCGTGAAAAAAAAAAGTGAGTAATGGAATTTTTCATGCAAAACAAATAAATTTTTCCTTTTGATCTCACAGTGAAATGACAGATCTTGATGAGAGTCATTCAGGTGGACACTGGCTGCGGTCAATGCTCTTGTCCCACTGACACAAACAAGGACAGGAGCGTGTCAGTGACCTTACAGCTCTGCCAAAACACATTCAATACAAACAAGCCAATGCGTCATTCAGAAAACTGCCGAAAATAACCTGACTCATTCTCAAAAACACAAAAACAACATCTATGAGTGCTGGCTGATCAGATGAAAAAACCAACATCTAATATTAAAGAGCTCATGCAGGTTGGCACTTATGCTACCGTGTTATTAACAGGATTGGGCATCAGGAACAGGTTTTATTTTACTAAAACACTCCCATGTTTTCTGCATCTCCAACATAAATTCAGTTTAATTACTGAATGATTGCTCATATTAAAATAAGAGGTTCAAATCATCCATGTCTGGTTGTAATAATTGCCTTTTTAAGCTGAGTTTTTGCACCATTAAAAATAATGACTGGTTTCAAACAGGTTTAAACACTTCACCTGTCTGCCATTGGTTGAACAAACAAGTGGCTCCGCCCCCAACAACACCGCATTGGCTGATGTGTCCTGTCAGCCCATTAAAAAAAACTAACTGCTAGTTTTTATAAAAATACATATTTTTAAAAATATAAAAATAAATTCATTTAAGAAATAAAAATTCTAAAGAACTTTAAGAATAACTTGCTTCTTATTGTATGTAGTGCATTGAATTATTCAGAATGTTTATATTGTTTATTGCATTTAAAAAATTAAGAAAATGATTAAATGCATATACATATAAGAACTTGCTATTATTAATAACTAAAAGTGCAAGTAACTTGCTACTATGCATTTCACATGCAAAATATAAAATAAAATGAATCAAAAAAACTAAATTCATAAAATAATAATCCAAAAATGAAAAGAACATGCTCATTTAATCTTTAAAAGTAATAACTTGCGCCTTAGCTATGCATTTTATTTGCAGAACATTTATATTACATTTAAAAAATAAATACAATAAATGGATTAAATGCATAAATATATAAAGAACTTGCTATTATTGATAACTAAAAGTGCTAGTAACTTGCATTTCACAATCAAAATAAAAGAAATAAACATGAAAAAAATTGCATTAAATTAACAAATTTATAATAAATATAAATAATAAAAATAACTTGCTTGTGTTATCACTAGACGTACTTGTGACTTAGTTATGCATTTTATGAGCTAAATAAAAAAACAAATACAATAAAATAAATAAATTTATAAACAAGGTTATATAAAAATGCTAGCAATAAAAAAATAAAAAGAACTTGATCATATTAATAAGTACGAATAATGTGCTACTAAGTCATGCAAAAATAAAAAGATAAGAAATAAACAAAAATAAAAATCATACAAAAAATTATATAAAAAAGTAAAAGTACTAATAAAATGCTATTTACTTCAAGAAATGTCTTAAGTCGCTGGGGTATATTTGTAGCAATAGCCAAAAATACATTGTATGGGTCAAAATTATTGATTTTTCTTTTATGCCAAAAATCATTAGGAAATTAAGTAAAGATCATGTTCCATGAAGTTTTTTGTGAAATTCCGACTATAAATATATCAAAATGTAATTTTTGATTAGTAGTATGCATTGCTAAGAACTTAATTTGGACAACTTTAAAGGTGATTTTCTCAGTATTTTGATTTTTTTGCACCCTTAGATTTCAGATTTCCAAATAGATGTATCTCAGCCAAATATTGTCCTATCCTAACAAACCATACATCAATAGAAAGCTTATTTATTGAGCTTTCATATGATGTATATATCTCAGTTTTGTAAAATCTAACCTTATGACTGGTTTTGTGGTCCAGGGTCACAAATAAGCAAAACATGAATATGGTAAAACATTAGTGATCATTTAAAAAGAAAAAGTGCAATAAAAGCAAAACATGCTGAACATGGTACGTACACATTTTTGCCATTAAAAACACACTAGCAAAAAATCTACAATTTGAAGACTGTAAAAGGAATCAACTCACATCATGTTTTCTAGTTTATCCAACCAGACCACAGTCAGAACTAGTCTGCATTCAGGAGTTGTTTACTACAGAGACCAACCACCAGCTATACTGATTAACCTCAACACAAACACACGCGTGCAAGTACACACACTCACACACACACACACACACACACACACACACACACACACACACACACACACACACACACAAATGCATGCATAAACACGGTGGTTGTGTGTGCAATCAGTCAGCGTCTTTAAATATTAACAGCCCTAAAGAGACGCCCTCTAACGCCCCTGAAAACACACAATCAGCCCATTTTAACTCAACTCACATGCCTCAGAGCGAGACTGCTGGCGTTTGTCTTCCCCATGTGCGCACTATGAAGGGAGCATATGCTGAGTGTTTATCTGGTGTCAGTACAGTGAGTTACAGTGGATTAGATGTTTGTAATCTCCTTTAGCAGAGCACATCTAATCGCTGCGGCCCGCCGGCTCTCTCAGCCCGCTCTCAATCACAAACTCACACTTTCTCATCCAAAAACCTACATTTTCCTAGCATGCCTCTGCACCAGGGCACTGTAAAATAATCGCATCGCTTTCAAGATTGGAATCAAAATGTGAGTGGGAACAAACACTTTTCAAAGTAACGGTCAGATCTTAGAATTTTTTTAGAATCTGAAACACCTCTCATCTGTGATTGGTTAAACCAATGGGTAGCCCCGCCTCCCAAGCCACCCTATTGGTTGAGTTTATAATTTTACGTAAACCATTCAAACAAAAATAATATTGATGCAGCTAGTGATACAAGAATTGCACAC
>NC_133365.1:54590714-54593214 GCF_049309525.1 Garra rufa
AATTACTAAAATATAATGTAAATTAGATTGAATTATAAGAAAATGTTTTGGAAGTTACACTAATCAGAATTGTTTACTCATCATTGAGAATAATGAGATATAAGTTTGTGGAAGTGTCTTGTATTTATTGTTTTGTTTATTCATTGTGGTAGTATTTTTGCAAATTTTATGCCAATTTTTTTGCTTTTACTAAAATATTTACTATAAATTACATTAAATGATACTATATTTCTCTTCTAAATTACTCTATTGCACTATTGTGACAGTCTAATCATAATTATTATTTACAAACAATTTAAAAAGTAAAACATCTGGACACGTACAGTAATGAGACTAGGGGTTAAATGAGTTTAACTGTCATGAATATAATACATCAATAAAAATGTTGTACTAAAAAAGCTTTTATATATCATTTCTGTAAGTATCCTGTATTTTGAGTGTTTAGTGCTCAGTTGCAGGTCTTTCTGATCACAAGAAGTCGGACGGTCTAATTCAGTCTGGTCCTGTGAGAAGAGAAAGTCATTAAAGTCTTGTGGGAAATGCTGCAGGTCTTTCTGGGCCGCAGATGCTTCTGTTTTTATTCTCGACTGATGTTAATGACATTCAGGTGTTCACAGTAGGATCAGTCTCACACTGGTCTTCAAAATTATATATTATTTATTCGTCAGATACATTTCTATAAGACGCTTTTTTTTTTTCCAAATCCACTTGTATTGCATTTTAGATATAAATATAACATCATGCCAGAAACATAATGTTTACTGAATAAATAATAATAAATAATTTTCCTTTAGATTTATTTAAAAAAAAAAATCTATAATATACAATCAGTATTATTCTTCTGACCAACAAGCTTTACATATAAAATAAAATAAATGCAAAACTAAAAAAAGTAAAATTTAAAGTAAAGTAAAAAGCACTATTATGCTCTTCTCCTAAATACTAAAAATAAATAAATAAAAATAAACTGTACTATTACTATTAGTCTTGATCAACAAACTTAACCTAAATAAAATAAAATGAAAACATTATCAAATTAAACCTACTGTCACTTTTTTGCTCTTGTTCAAGGCTCCTAACCTAAATCAAAAATGCAAAAATAATACAAATAAATTCTACTATTATGTTCTTGGTCAGCAAACTTAACGTAAATAAAATTAAATGAAAAAATAATAAAAATGAAACCTACTGTCACTTTTATGTTCCTGTTCAAAATTTCTAACCTAATTAAATAAAATGCACAAAATAAAAATATAAAATTAGATCTACTATATTATGCTCTTGATAAAGGCTCTTCTCCTAAGTAAAATAAAATCTAATAAAATTTAAAAATAATAAATATAATTAAATCTAATATTACTATTATGTTCTTGATCAATAAACTTAACCTAAATAAAATAAAAATAATAATAAAATTAAACCTACTGTCATTTTTATGCTCTTGTTCAAGACTCCTAACCTAAATCAAAAATGCAAAAAAAAATAAAATAACATCTGTTATTACTATTATGTTCTTGATCAACAAATAAAATGCTCTTAATAAAGACTCTTCTCCTAAATAAAATAATAATAAAAATAAAATCTGCTATCCCTTTTTTGCTCTTGATCAAGACACTTATCCTAAATAAAATAAAATAAACGCTTAAATTGCCCTAAAATAGACTTTAATTGTGTTTTTGTCTTTTAAATAAAACATTGCACAAAAAACAGAAGTGTTACGCTTTTATACGCACATTCGTGTCTCAGTGGTCTCAGCATCTTGGCAATAAACCCAATCCCATCAGAAACAGCAAGCGTAGCATTTGACCAATCACACGAGCACGGACAGATTTCATTAGAGATCAATTGCAGGCCGTTTGTATGTCGTAGGTCTGACCCAGCCGTTTCTATAAAAGCCTTTGGCCTTTTTTACTCAATGCATTTGTGGGCTAATCACATTAGCGTGCTAACTGGCTTCAGACGGCCAGATTCGATTACATGCCGCATCTAAAAGCGGCAGACTAATCGATCCAAACAGGTTTGTGCTGTGCGTTTTTCCGAGAGCGATCCGAGGACAGCGGCATTCCTTATTGAAGCTCAGTAAATAGATCCATCACCATTAGGATGACCGAAAAACACCAAAAACACTTTGCAGGATTCAGTGATGCCAGGATAAAAACTGGAAAATAGAAATGAAGTTTTACAATAAGGAGCGAAATTTACACTTTTAACCCTCAAAAGGCATTCTGGTGCAGTAAAAGAGATGATTTTATTCATTCATGATTTATGGTTTTGTTTTTGATCTTTTATTTTATTCTTTTTATTATTTAAATGTGACCTATATATGTTTTTATGAGCTTTTATGTTTTTTTTGTTTTTGAGAGTTAATTTAATTAGATGTTTCTGAGATTTTTTTTGTTTGTTTTTGGTGGTTTATTTTATTTATATATATATATATATATATATATTTTTTTTTTTTTTATCTCTGAATGTTTTATGAGATTTTATGTTTTTGATATTT
>NC_133365.1:54598214-54625753 GCF_049309525.1 Garra rufa
TAACAGCATTAATAGTAAATGTAGATTTTGCTGTATTTTTCTTTTATTTAGGATAATAGTGATATTAGATTTTATTTTATTTTAAAACCTTTATTTATTTATTTTAATTTATTTTAATTCGTTATTTATTCATTTTATTTTACCCTTTATTTTATGCAGTTGTGTTTTTATTAACAGCATTAATAGTAATAGTAGATTTTATTCTATTAATTTAAATTTTTTTAATTGTCTTTTTATTTTATTTAGGATAATAGTGAAATTAGGTTTTATTTAATACATTTATTGATTTATTTTCATTTTAATTTTATTCTTTATTCATTAATTTTATTTTTCCATTTTTTTTTATTTAGTTGTCTTTATTAACAGCATAAATAGTAATAGTACATTTTATTGTATTATTATTATTTTATTTTATTTTGTTTTATTTAGGATAATAGTGATATTAGATTTTATTTTATTTTAAAATATTTTGTTATTTATATTATTTTATTTTTATATAATTTATTTATTACTTTATTTTTTTGTAGTAAGTGTCTTTATCCACAGCATTAATAGTAATAGTAAATTTTATTTTATTATTTTTTATTATCATTTTATTTTATGTAGATAATAGGGATATTAGAGTTTTAAAAACATTTATTTATTTTCATTTAATTTCATTATTTGTTTATTAATTTGAATTTTCCCTTTATTTTATTTAGTTGTTTCTTTATTAACAGCATTAATAGTAAATGTAGATTTTATTCTATTAATTTAAATTTTTAATTGTCTTTTTATTTTCTTTAGGATAATAGTGATATTAGATTGTATTTCATTTATTTGAACACATTTGTTTATCTTTATCAACAGAATTAATAGTAATAGTAAATTTTATTTTATTATTTTTTATTATCATTTTATTTTATGTAGATAATAGTGATATTAGATTTTTTTAAAAACATTTATTTATTTTCATTTAATTTCATTATTTATTTATTAATTTTAATTTTCCCTTTATTTTATTTAGTTGTTTCTTTATTAACAGCATTAATAGTAAATGTAGATTTTGCTGTATTTTTCTTTTATTTAGGATAATAGTGATATTAGATTTTATTTTATTTTAAAAGCTTTATTTATTTATTTTTATTTATTTTAATTCGTTATTTATTCATTTTATTTTACCCTTTATTTTATGCAGTTGTGTTTTTATTAACAGCATTAATAGTAATAGTAGATTTTATTCTATTAATTAAAATTTTTAATTGTCTTTTTATTTTATTTAGGATAATAGTGATATTAGATTTTATTTAATACATTTATTGATTTATTTTCATTTTTATTTTATTCTATATTCATTAATTTTACTTTTCCATTTTTTTTATTTAGTTGTGTCTTTATTAACAGCATAACTAGTAATAGTAGATTTTATTGAATTATTATTTTTATTTAATTTTATTTAGGATTATAGTGATATTAGATTTTTATTTTATTTTAATATATTTTTGTTTTTATTTTTATATAATTTATTTATTTTTTTGTTAGTGTCTTTATCAACAGCATTAATAGTAATAGTACATTTTATTTTATTATTTTGTATTATCATTTTATTTTATGTAGATAATAGTGATATTAGATTTTATTTTAAGTACACTTATTTAATATTTTTTATTAATTATTAATTTTTATTTATTAATTTAATTTTTCCTTTTTTATTTAGTTATAAGTGTCTTTATCAAAAGTATTAATAGTAATATTAGATTTTATTGTATTATTGTTTTGTTTTTGTTTTTTAATTAGATTTTATTTTATTTATTCTAATTTAAATTTTATTTTTATTGTATTATTTAAATTTTTTAATTGTATTTTATTTAGGAATAATAGTGATATTAGATTTTAAGTACACTTATGTATTTATTTTCATTTATATTAATTATGTATTAATTTTATTTTTCCCTTTTTTATTTAGTTATAAGTGTCTTTATCAAAAGCATTAATAGTAATATTAGATTTTATTGTACTTTTTTATTTTCTTTTAATTTATTTAGGATAATTATCATATTAGATTTTATTTTAAGTAATTTATTTATTTTCATTTATTTTAATTCTTTATTAATTTTATTTAGTTGTAAGTGTCTTTATCAACAGCATCAATACTAATAGTAGATTTTATTGCATCATTATTTATTTTACTTACAATAATAGTGATATTACATTTTATTTTATTTTATATTAATACATTTATTTGTTTTCAATTTTATGCTTTATTTATTAATTTTATATTTACATTTTATTTAATTTAGTTGTAAGTGTCTTTATCAACAACATTAATAGTAATAGTGGATTTTATTGTATTTTATTTTTATTATTATTATTTTTATTTAGGATAATAGTAATACAGCTCAAGTCCTTCACTTTCGTTATTTGAAATCAGGGTCAGAAATGCAAAAAAAATTACCTTATGTGTTCCACAGAAGAAAATCTCATACAGGTTTATATAAAATGTGTTTTATATTTCTTTAAACACCGTGTTTGTTTGTCGCAGGTGGCAGAGCGAGTGAAGCTGTCGAAAACACGATCAGAATCTCTGCCAGCGGAGAGATCCGTCCTCGGCTCCGAAATCAGCAGCATTGGGGTGAGACAGACAGAAAAACACATCGAATGTGTTCAGATTAGAAAATCTTACATATTAGAGTCTCTCTCTCTCTCTCTCTCTCTCTCTCTCTCTCTCTCTCTCTCTCTCTCTCTCTCCCTCTCTCTCTCCCTCTCCCTCTCCCTCTCTCTCTCTCTCTCTCTCTCCCTCTCCCTCTCCCTCTCTCTCTCTCTCTCTCTCTCTCTCTCCCTCTCTCAATTCAATTCAATTCAATTCATATTGCTTTATTGGCATGACATACTTGGATACATATTGCCAAAGCATTCTATACATCAGAATAGAATCAAAACAAAATTACATATAATATACATCCATAAAAAATAAAAAATACATTCATATATATATTTATATAAACATTAATGGTTCTACTAATACAGATGTGTTCACTCTTTACTTCTTATTTTATGACATTTGTAAATATGTTGTGCTACCAAAGAGGAAGTAGGTCCTTCACCAAGTAGTATTTTTAATTTGTTGTTTTCATGGAGTGACTGGAACTCAGGAATAATCTGCTGTATTTGACTGTACAGTGAGTCTCTTAGGGATGTGTATTTGTCACAGTGGAGGAGAAAGTGTTCCTCTGTCTCAACTGCTCCTGATCTACATTCGTTACAGATTCGCTCTTCTTTAGGTAACCATGTCTTTTTATGCCGTCCTCTTTCTATGGCTAGCTGGTGGTCACTCAGTCTGTATTTGGTCAGTAAATGTCTGTGTGTTATATTCCTGACTGAGACCAGATACTCAGCTAGACTGTACTCTCTGTTGAGTTTCACATAACATTGGAGACGACTTTGGTCTTTGGTCTGTTCTTTCCAATGTTGTATGTATGTCTCCTTTTCTTCATTTAGAATTTCTTTGATTCTTCCATGTTTCTCAAGTTTGGTGATATTGTGTGCCTTATTAGTCAGATTGGACACCATTACACAAAGATGACTTTTTTGAGCACACATTTTTTGTGTTTTTAGTGCTTTAAAATGAAGAGAATCCTCAGAACTAGAGTTTAAGTGGATCCAAAACTTTAAAACTCTTTTTTTAATGATTAGATTTAGGGGAAGACGGCCTAGCTCAGCTCTGCAGGCGTTATTAGGCGTGTTTCTGTGGACGTGAAGGATACTTCTGCAGAACTCTACATGCAGAACTTCTAAAGGGTGTTTGTGCCAATCTTTATGGCTGTAGTTACTCGCTGGGCCCCAGATCTCGCTTCCATACAGGGCAATAGGCAGTATGACACTATCGAAAATCTTTGTCCAAATTCTGATGGGGATATTTATTTTGAATAATTTTGTTCGTATGGCATGCAGTGCTCTGCGGGCTTTTACAAGTAATGTTTTTATTGCCACATTGAAATTTCCTGTGGGAGTTAAAACTAGACCAAGATAGCTGTATTGTAAAACATGTTGTAGAGTAGTGTTGTTTAAAGTAAATATATGTTTATGTTCTAGATTTCTGGGTTTTTTCTGAAATATCATAATCTTAGTTTTTTGGATGTTGACTTCTAAGGTCCAGTCATGGCAGAATTTAGTTAAAATGTCAAGGTTGTTCTGGAGGCCTTCAGGTGTTTTAGATAAAATTAGCAAGTCATCTGCATATAGTAAATATTTGACTTCTGTGTCAAATAATTGTAGTCCAGGGCTGTTTGATTGGTCCAGTAGATCTGCCAGTTCATTGATATATATGTTAAATAAAGTCGGGCTGAGGCAGCAGCCCTGTCTTACTCCTCGCTGTTGAGAAAAATAATCAGTCCTTTGCTGTCCAATTTTTACTGCACATTTATTTTGGTTATACATGTTTTTAATTAAGTCATATATTTTACCCCCTATGCCACTTTGAATGATTTTATAAAACAGTCCATTATGCCAAATGGAGTCAAAAGCCTTCTTAAAATCTACGAAGCATGCGTATATTTTTCCATCTTTCTTTTGGTGTACATGTTCATTTATTAATGTGTGTAGTGTGTGAATATGGTCAGTGGTTCGATGTTTAGGAAGGAAGCCAATTTGAGATTTGCTGATGACATTGTGCTGCATTAAGAAAGATGAGATTCGAGAGTTGATTATAGAGCAAAATACTTTTCCCAGATTACTGGTAACACATATCCCTCTGTAGTTATTAGGATCGGTTTTGTCTCCACTTTTAAAGATAGGAGAGATGAGTCCTGTATTCCAGACCTCAGGGAAAACGCCTGAATTCAAAATCATATTAAAAAGTTTGAGTAATGCAGTCTCAAATTCAGGAGAGCTGTTTTTAAGCATCTCATTTTTTATGTTGTCAGGGCCACAGGATTTCTTACATTTGAGGGATTTCAGTTTTCCATTAAGTTCTTGTTGGGTTATTGGATAATCTAGTGGATTTTGGTTGTTTTTGATACACGATTCAAGAGCATTCAATTTTTCAAGGACTTTTAACTGGTTGGGATTATTCAGAGGGTCAGTTTGATGTGAATAGAGCTTCTCAAAATAATCTTTCCAAATTTGACCATCTTGTATGGCTAGTTCTTGTGGCTTTGTATTATTTAGACTGTTCCAAGTGCTCCAGAACTGACCCTGATCAATTGTGTTTTCTATCTTCTGAAGTGTGTTGTTATAATAATCCAATTTCTTTTGTCTCAGTGTGTTTTTGTATCGTTTGAGAAGTTCTGAGTGCTTTAAGCGTAATTCTAAATTGACTGGATCTTTATGTTTTTGGTTTGAAATTAATCGTAACTCTTGTCTCATTGTTTTACAATCATGGTCAAACCACTTTTCAGAAGGTTTTTGTTTAGCTCTATTTTTGTGTTTATATGTAGTAGTTTCGTTTAAATTGGCCTTTTTTGCTATATTTTCAAAAATTTCATTAATATGTTTAATTGCTAAATTTATTCCTTTCCAATTATTATCATATGTTGAATTGTTAAACATTGTTATGGAATTAACTATTTCATTTGACTTTAATACTTTAAAATATGTTTCAGCAGCACTATGAGTCCATCTATACGGTGTTTTAAGTTTATGTAGATTAATTGGCTTTTTATGAATTTCTCTTGATCTGATGTTTTCACCTTTAATGAAAAGATTTATCTGGCTGTGATCAGACAGGGGTGACTGAGCTTTGACGGTAAATGCATTGAAATGGGAGGGGCTTATATTTGATAAGGCATAATCTACAACACTGTTCCCGAGATTTGAGCTATAGGTAAATTGTCCACAGGAATCTCCTTTGATTCTACCATTGAGGATATAAAGACCTAAAGTTTGACAAAGGTGGGCTACCTCTTTCCCATGCCTATTGACTCCAGTATCCTGGTTATTTCTTCTAGGTAGAGTATTGAAGAGATCTTGGGGTATATGTGTGAACACATGTTTGTCTCCTGAATTATCAATATAGTCTAATTCTGAACCAGTTCGAGCATTTAAATCTCCACATAGTAAAATTTTCCCCAGAGTTTGATATTGATTAATTTCTTCTTGTAATATGTAAAACACTTCATCGTCATAGTATGGGGAATCTGATGGAGGAATATATATTCCACAGATAAAAAGGTCTCTATCTAGAATTCCAAAGCTTTTATCTAATTTTAACCAAATGTGATTTTTGCCTTGCTGTACTGTTGATGTAAAAGGAGCAAGGTCATTTTTTATCCAAATGACTAAACCACCAGAATCTCTACCACGATGTATTGAGTTGAGTTTCCAGGAGGGCACTATGATTTCAGAGTAACTTGCAGGACACTGAGTGAACACATCTGATCTACACCATGTTTCTGTTAGAATTAGGATGTCAACATTTGTGATGCTGTTTAAAAAATCTGTGTTTGTGCTTTTTAATCCAAATGTTTTGGAGCACAAACCCTGAATATTCCAAAAGCTAATATTTAACATTTTGATATGATCAACAATTAAGCAGTACTGCTGTTTATCTGGAGGCAAAAACAAACAAACCAAAAATATAAAAAATAAATTCATTCAAATAGATAAATAAATTAATTAAATTAAGTAATAGTATTAGTGGAGCAAGTAAAAAAGGTAGTCAAACTAATTCTAATGACTTAAAATAATAACAATAATAATATAGTAATAACAAAAACATTAATCGAAAATAATAGGTAATCACATTGATAATTGTTATTGTGTTGTTATCAGTCATTGTAAATTTTAGTTGAGCATTTTGTTGCAGATAATGCTTAGCAGACGTTTAATCTCTCCAACATCACTATTGGAAAGTTCCTGAGCTGCTGCTGCTGACGGTGCCTGCTGTGATAGTACCTGAGCATAGCTGGGTGTCTGCTGGGATGGTCCACGGCGTTGGGACAGGCTTTCAGTGTATTGCTGCCTTTCTTGCTGTCTGTTAGACCATCCTGAAGTCATGGGTGGTCTGTGAAATTCTTGTGGTGGTCTTGAGTGAGATGAAGGTGCAGATGGCTCGAACGGCTGCATTCTTACGTTTCTTTTTGCACCTTTATAGCCAGCAGTTGGGAAGCGTCCAAGGGCAACATCTTTGATAGTTTTTGCAAAGATCCTGACCCCATCCTGGTTCAGGTGGAGCCCGTCATACAGGTGCCATGGTCTTATAGAGCTATGATGGACTAGGTGCACATTGGGCAGACTGGAACAGGAGTGACGGACCTCTTCGTTGATCTTATCAATCACAGAGGGGGGGACGTCGAGCCGTGGGAGCAAGGTTGAGACCAGTACACGTGAAGTGGGGAATGTCTGTGAGGCTTTCTCTGCCATCTCATGCATTGCCTTGGCTGTACCTTCATTTAAACTATGGAGGTCATTCGTACCTGTATGAATGATAATAAACTGCGGGTTGCCGAGATCATCATTAGTGAGCAGTTCCTGAACGCGTTTTGTGTTTCTGCAGTGGAGTGCTAGAACTCGCTGTCTGGGGAAGAGTTTCTTGGGTTCAATGTTCTTTCCAGTTGAGTCCATTAGAAGAACTACTGAGGCCTGAGTCACTGGTGTCCTGTGGGATGGTGGTGGTGGTGGTGTGTGAGTGCGCTCCTTTACTTGGCCATTCATTGAGTCTGGAGGTGTGGAGCTGTGTGACATCACTTCACAAGGGAGTTGTAAGTTACTTTCGGTGCAGTTGTTGTTAGAAGATTCACTTTCCTCGTTTTTAAGCTGCAAATAGATTGCAGTCTGTTCTTTCAGATTTTCTTTTAACTCGTGGATCTTTTTCTCAAATTTTCTTTCTTTCTGTATTGAGTCCTCTTTCATTTTTGACATTTCAGCCCTGAGTGTCATGTTGGTGTTGTGCAAATCCTTGATTTCAGCCTTAAGATTATTGATGGTAAATTCATCTGGACGGCTCAGGATTAGCTGCTTCTCTCTCTCTCTCTCTCTCTCTCTCTCTCTCTCCCTCTCCCTCTCTCTCTCTCTCTCTCTCTCTCTCTCTCTCTCCCTCTCCCTCTCCCTCTCTCTCCCTCTCCCTCTCCCTCTCTCTCTCTCTCTCTCTCTGCACTGATCCAGTGTCAGAATCTGATCCATGAGGGAGAGAGAGAGAGACAGGTCACCTTCTCCTCTACTGTCTCTCTCTCTCTGTCTGTGTCTCTGGCTGTAGTGCTAATAATCAGAGCCAAAGCGTTTAATATTCCATTATTGTGTTCCCGCACGAGTGCCAGGATCAGCAGAACAGGTTCAGGCTTCATTCAGCTGATCTTATGATCATGTTCAGATGTTATGATATCAGAGAAATGACGCATAATGCCACCGCATCTTCAGTGTGTGAACACAGCAGTTAATGCTTACGAAAGAATAGACCAATTTGAGTTTAGCATGCAAATAATCCGAATAATGTCCAAGACATTATTTAGTATGCAAATGTTGTGATGTCATCACCATTGGTTAATTTTATTCACTTTTTTATTTTATTAATTTATTTTGTTTTATTTTTATTAAGATTAAAAGTCTTGATCAAGATCATAATAGTTATAAAATAATTTATTATATTATTTTTTTTACCTAAAAGGTGAAATGTGTGACCATTTAGATTTTCTTACATTTTATTTTATTTTTATTTTTTACATTTTATTTTATCTAGATTTAATTGTCTTGACCAAACAGTAATAATCATGATAGTAGATTTTATATTATTTTTTATTTTTTTGTAATTTAATTTAATTTATTTTACTTTATTGGGGGGGGGGGGTATTTTTATTTTTTATTTTTTATATAGTGGTTTTTTAATTGACTTGTAGATTTTTCAATAACATTTTATTTTATTGTATTTATTTATTTTTTGTTTGTGCAGAAATTGACTGATCACAAAAATAAAATATCCAATAATGCATTATTTAGTATGCAAATGTTGTGATGATGTCATCACCATTGTTTTATTTTATTCATTTTATTTTATTTTGTTTATTTTTTACATTTTTATTAAGGTTAAATGTCTTGATTAAGATCATAATTGTGATAGAATAATTTAACTTTTTATTTGTATTTAAATGTGTGACTATTTAAATGCCTTATACATATATTTTATGTATTTTATTGTTTATTTTTTGTTTTCTCATTTTATTTAGGCTAAGTGTCTTGATCAAGAGTAATAGTAGATTTAATTATATTTTATTTTTATTTTTTAAATGATATTTTTAAGTGTAATAGTGATAGAAGAATGTATTTAATTTTTAATTTTGGTGATGTGTGAGACATTTAAGTTTAGTGTCTTGATCAAGTGCAATAGTAGATTTTATTATATTTAATTTTTATTTTTTTAATGTTAATAGAATTAAATTTTTCATTTTGTTTCATCTAAAAGATGATTTTATATATTTTATAATTTTATTTTATTGTTTATATATGTTTTTATTGTAATAATAATTATTATAATTTGTCTTTTGTTAATTTGTTATTGTTTATATATATGCCATCTTCACAGACTAAATGCAGAAATTGACTGATAGAAAGAAACAACCAATCACGAGTAAGAGTGGTGTTGAATTGTGATGTTGTGGAGGTTTAGTGTCATCTCTGTGTGTCTCTGCAGGTGTCCAGTAATGTGGCTGAACATCTGGCTCATTCCCTTCAGGACTGCTCCAACATCCAGGAGATCTTCCAGACGCTCTACTCACACGGATCCGCCATCTCTGAGAGCAAGATCCGCGAGTTTGAGGTGGAGACGGAGAGACTCAACAGGTTAGAAAACACAGACATCAAGATCTGCTATTAAACTATAGGATACACTCAAATCACAGGGACTCATGCTAGTAGCTTAAAATATTATATATTTTATATCTAAAGATTAACTTGATAATATATATATATATATATATATATATATATATATATATATATATAAATAAACTTTATAAAATATTATATATATATATATATATATGAGATAAGGTTTTTGTTTCCTGAAATAAAATAAAAAAAATTAGATTAATAACATTTAATTTATATTTATTTAATTTCCACTTTTCGTTGAATACAGTTACTAAAACTCAAAAAATAAAAAGAAAACAAACTTAAGTTAAATAGAAATAAAAAAAACTAATAAAGACCAAAGCACTAAATTACTAAAACTTAAATGTAATTAAAAAAGAAATTTAGTTTGAAGTAAGAAAATGACTAAAATGTTAGGCTAAAATGTTAAAATACAAATATTTTTAAAATGTAAATTAAATTAAATACAAGTTGAAGTACTAAAATGAACAAAACAAACTAAAATGAAAATAAATGAAAGATAAATAATAAAAAGCAGTGATAAAAATTACAAAAAATAACAAAAATACTTAAAAACATTTAAGTTAAAAATAAGTTGAAATAATAAAATGATAATCTCAAACTGAAATTAAAATAAGCTAAATAGAAATATTAAAAAAAAACAAAAGCCAATAAAAATTATAAAAACAAAAAAATATTTTTTAAATGTAAATGATATAAAATTAAGTAAAAGTTTAAGTACTAAAATGGCTAAAAACAAACCGAAATAAAAATAAACAAAAGAGAAATAATAAAAAGCAGTGATAAAAATACTGCAACTTAAAAAAAATAAGTTGAAATAATAAAAAGACAATCTCAAACTGGAATTAAAATCATCTAAATAGAAATATTTAAAGACAAAATAGAGATGGCAAAACAACAAAAAATCTAAAATTTTGACAAAATAAATCAAATGAAATGAAGTTTTAGGTACTAAAGTCACAAAATCAAACTTAAATAAAAATAAGCTAAAGAGGAAAAAATACAAAAAACTTAAACTAATAAAAATGACACAACGAAAAAAAGAACATAAAATTAATGAAAATATAAAAGCTAACTCAAACTGTTAAAACATACTGCATTATACAGGAAATACCACATTTGTGACCCTGGACCACAAAACCAGTCTTAAGTCGCTGGGGTATATTTGTAGCAATAGCCAAAAATACATTGTATGGGTCAAAATTATTGATTTTTCTTTTATGCCAAAAATCATTAGGAAATTAAGTAAAGTTCATGTTCCATGAAGATTTTTTTGTAAAATTCCAACTGTAAACATATCAAAATGTAATTTTTGATTTGTAATATGCATTGTTAAGAACCTAATTTGGACAACTTTAAAGGTGATTTTCTCAGTCTTTTTGATTTTTTTTGCATCCTCAGATTCCTCATTTCAAATAGATGTCTCTCGGCCAAATATTGTCCTATCCTAACAAACCATACATCAATAGAAAGCTTATTTATTGAGCTTTCATATGATGTATAAATCTATAAATAAAAGCATCCCCTATACTGAGTAGTGAACACTGCGTAGGGACCCTGTGAATTGCACAAATCTGATCATGTTTGGCATTGTTTGTTAATGTCATCTTTTACTGTGTTTCAGTCGTATCGAGCACCTGAAGTCTCAGAACGATCTGCTGACCATCACACTGGAGGAGTGTAAGAGTAACGCTGAGCGGATGAGTATGCTGGTGGGAAAATATGAGTCCAACGCTACTGCGCTCAGACTGGCTCTGCAGTACAGGTACACACACACACAAACATGTGCTCAACATTTTTCTACACACTATGCGTTATACGTAAATACACAATTATATGTTATTTTTGAGCAAATCTTGTATGCAATAAAAAGACATCAAACTAACGTATAGTTAATACACCATTTGTGACCCTGGACCACAAAACCAGTCATAAGGTTAAACTTGACAAAACTGAGATTTATACATCATATGAAAGCTCAATAAATAAGCTTTCTATTGATGTATGGTTTGTTAGGATAGGACAATATTTGGCTGAGATACATCTATTTGAAAATCTGGAATCTGAGGATGCAAAAAAATCAAAAAGACTGAGAAAATCACTTTTAAAGTTGTCCAAATTAGGTTCTTAACAATGCATATTACAAATCAAAAATTACATTTTGATATGTTTACAGTAGGAATTTTACAAAAAATCTTCATGGAACATGAACTTTACTTAATTTCTTAATGATTTTTGGCATAAAAGAAAAATCAAAAATTTTGACCCATACAATGTATTTTTGGCTATTGCTACAAATATACCTCAGCGACTTAAGACTGGTTTTGTGGTCCAGGGTCACATATGTCTTGTAATGCTAGAGAGGGGCGGAGCAAGCAAAGCTCATTGGCATTTAAAGGGGCCATGTCTTAAAACGAGCTGAGTTTTTGCAGAGCTGATTTTGACAAGGTAAAAGGCTGTTTTTTAACACTACTGTTGAGAATTTTTAATCAAAGTATGCACAGATAATGTACTCACCCCCTTGTCGTCCAAGATGTTCATGTCTTTCTTTCCTCAGTCATAAAGAAATTGTTTTTTTGAGGAAAACATTTCAGGATTTCTCTCTTTATAATGGAGATTGATGGCGCCCCGAAATTTGAACTTCTGAAATGCAGTTTAAATGCAGCTTCATGCTGATCCCAGTCGAGGAGGAAGGGTCTTATCTAGCGAAACGATCGGTTATTTTCTAAACAAATTGACCGTTTATATACTTTTTAACCTCAAATGCCAGTATAATCAGGGTCAATGCAGTTAGGGTACGTCTAAAAACTCCCATCTCGTTTATGTCTTCAGTGTCAAAATCATCCTATAATGCTGTTTTTACCTTTTTTTTTGTAAAGGGAGTTTGAGTTTCTTTGTATGTTCACTTTGTAAATACTATGTCGGTACTTTTGCAGCGATCTAAGGTGATTTTAAAGTTAGGGAAGAAAAACGGGATGGGAGTTTTTAGACATACCCTAACTGTATTTACCCGAATCACACAGACTTTGCATGCACTGCGCAGAGATGAGACAAGAAAAAATTTTCAGGGCACCATCCATATCCATTTTAAAGACAGAAATCCTGAAATGTTTTCCTCGAAAAAAACAATTTCTTTATGACTGAGGAAAAGAAAGACATGAAGCTCTTGGACGACAAGGGGGTGAGTACATTATCTGTGCATTGTTGTTATGAAAGTGAACTAATCCTTTAAGATCCTAAAGAATCATATGAACTTGTGGAAAATGGGCATCCGATGACCCCTTTAAAAATTAACACTTCCTTTTTGAGTGTGTACAAACTCTCTAAAAAAATCATTAAAAGCTGTGACTCACCTTAGTTCATCGCGATCTCACAAAGTTCCATTAAAATCAACGAAGCTCTCTAATGTTGCTCTGCACAATCAATCTCTTTCACACTCTCTCTACACTGACTTGTTTATGAAAGGATTCGATGTCTGTGATGCATTACTTAAATTAGGGCTGCTCGATTTAGGCAAAAATCATAATCACGATTATTTTTGGTCAATATTGTAATCACGGTTATTTAAACGATTACGACAGGGTCCAAAACTTTATATAGTGATTAATTTAAAGATAAAAAAGATACAAATAAAAAAAAAAACTGAATACTTTTATGCAAGCCTAAAGTAGTCTCATAACACTACAGAAATTTAATGTAATTATTTGAATGTGAAATTCACTGTAATAGTTAAACATGCTTTGTTTCTTATCAAAACTACAAACGTCCTTCATTTAAGAGCAATGAGTGAATTTTATCTTTGTATTTTTACGTTTTATTATATTAATCACAGAGACGGCAGAAGCAATATTATTTGTTGCTTCAAGTGCCACACGGATCCAATATACTGTTATTTTTGCGTGTATTTGAGCGTTTAACTTTACATGTCTGTGTTCTGCTCCGTCTCTGAGCGCATACACAGAACATGTGCATGTTTTCTTACATGCTTTTAAAAACACAAAATCAAAGAAACATTAATAAATCAAGCACGTCCCGTTTTATTAAAGTTACATTTTAGGCTTTTATGGCTTTTAAAGTTACAAATTAGGCTTTTATGGAGGAGCGCAAGCGCACCACTGGAAAGAGGGCAGAGTGGGGCGCAATAATCATTTCATCTCGATTACTGCATTTTCATGATCGTTTGAAGCAGAAATCGAAACCAAAACCGAGTTCCGTTTAATTGCACAGCGCTAACTTAAATAGATTATTTATTAGAGCCCTGTTTACAGTCAGAGCCTAAACACGTTTGCATTTACATTGGGTACAGAAGACACTGGTTAAAACCTCAGGAAAGACCGTTTTCGTTTTCATTCAGATGGTTAATCGCTTTCAGTGTCATTATTTGATAAAAGCATCAGAAGTGGTCTGACCTACGGCTGAGAAATGAAAAGCTGCCGTATCACTGTGGAAATCTCTATGTCTGTCACTCACACAAACTCAGGGCTCGTTTGTATTCCTGCTGTAGAGATTTAATCCCTAAAATACTGTGATGCAGATTTAGACTCAGTTCTGCTTTTCAGCATCCAGTCAATTCCTGATCAATTAGATTAGAATAAAAATTGACATTAAAGGTGCCGTAGAATGCATTGATACAGTATTTTGAATTGTTCCCTGATATCTACATAGAAGGCTTAGGTAAGGGCAAATTCTCCAGAAACGGTTTTACAGGTCCATTTACAACCCTAGGATTTGTCCCTAGAATGAAATGGTCTATTATTACCTTATTTGGAGGGTTCATGAATAATAATGAGGAGCTCCGCTCTGATTGGCTGATTCACAGAGCGGCTCACTCTCACACAGCAGGAAGGAAACAAATGGAGGAAAAAATATATTTAATTACAGAGCTTGAGCTGCTGTTAATATGCGGGGAGATACTTCACATTATCAATAATAATAGTTGCAAAATTGATTGTGAATATGCACATCAGGCTGCATTTGTTTGATCAAAACTACAGTGAAAACGGTTAAATATTACAATTTAAACCAAATTTTTCTATTTGAATATCTCTTAAAATGTAATTTATTTCTGTGATCAAAGCTGAATTTTCAGTGTCACATGATCCTTCAGAAATCATTCTAATATACTGATTTGCTGCTCAATAAACATGTCTGATTGATCGATATGATGAGAGTATTGCAACTTTCTTATTTCGTGATATAGTCATTTTATTTCACAATAACAATTTCTGTCATGATAGAGTAAATTTGCGTTACTTTATCTTTGTTATTAATAATAAGAACATAGATGCAAGTAACAAACTAAAGGGCAAATACAATACAACAAAGACACAAATGAAATAAATAGGACCCTAAGATGTTTTATTTCTTCCAAATTCATTTTATTTTTCTGGATTCCGTTTTCCCATTTTGATTTTTTCTAGACTCTGTTTTAACGGTTACATTTAAAAAAATATTAATCAAAAAGCATGTCTAATATTATGAAACGTACACGATTTAACAGCAATTTCTTAAAAGTTTAACAAAAATGCCATTTTAAGGCCTTATAAAATACTTATTTTTCTCTCCAATTCAGTTTTATTTTGATCAAATTCTGGGAATCTGTTTTCTATAAATTTTCTGCTAATGTTGTTTTTTCATGCACCTGTCAAGTTTGAGATTTTGGACTTTTTGGTTTTTCTTAAAGTGTTTTTTCAGACTAGTGGAACACATATAAAAGTCACTGTTTTATAGCACTTCATCTATTTGTGTCAATAGATTTCAATTATAATCCATATTTTTAAAGGCTGTTTTCACTGAGCCTTAAATCTCCACTTCAGTAGCACTTAAACACACCAATCTTTACATTCCCGGACTCTAATATGTCAAAAACAATTTTGAAACTGACTTCATCCAGTGTTTAGATGTTTGTACTAGAAATGTATGCAAATTAGCACATATTTCATTAAATAATGCCTCATTTGCATATTTAAACCTAACATTTTAGAAAACGTGTAATACAAAAATGTTTGCAATTATCAGTGAAAGTAAGGTGATAACTATTAGTTATTTTTTCCCGATTCACCTGTTTTAGCTGTTTTAAATTGTAATAATAATTCATAATATTAGTGTTTTTGCTTCATTTACTGGATGAGCAGAAGAGATGTCTTTCAGGAGCATGTAGTGTATGAGTTTGCTGGTGTGTTGGATCAGGTCATTGGTTTTCCAGCTGGAGGAGGAGGAGGGTTTGATTGAATTCGGTCCCCAGTGATCATGATGTCATCTGACTGTCATTACATGAGGCCAGTCAAACGCTCATAAAGACGGCGCCGAGAGCGTAAAACACCACTATTAATCACACTGACAGCCCTCACACACGAGCAAATCAACACCATAAACACGTGATCATGCATGTGTTTCACCATTTCTTTTTTTATTATGCAATTATATTTTCATATTTAGATGACCAAAAGACTGTTGAGCATGGCACGTCATTCTAATGTCTGATATATCTATTTCTGCATTTATCTTCAACAATATTAATATCCCCAACAAATATATATCACAAGTCAATGTAATCTATATTTGACAGCCGACTAGGAAATAAGAAGGATTTTTGACACAGTTTCAGAGACGGGTCAAGTTATGATAGAAAAATATAATATACATGAAAATAAACATTTATTTCTTTGTAATAACGTGCACTGGTAACTCTCAATAATATTTTTTCCAGAGTTACTTTTTTTTTTATATATATATATATATATTTAAAAACTTAAAGTGTACTTAACATAAGTTCTCAAATCTTAAGTGAATCTTCCAAATTCCTTTTTTTTTTTTTTAGTTCCAACTTATCTCGAGTTTGTCTTTTTGGGTCTCGAACTTTTTCCTTTATTTCTCAAAGCTTTATTTTACTAAATCTTTTTAAATTATCATTTTTTTTAGTTCAAAAATTTCCTAAGTACGTCTTTTCAGGTCCCAAATATTTTCGTAAGATTTGAGCATTTTAAAAAAAATGTTTTTAAGAAAACATTTGAGACTGTAAAAGATGTACTTTAAAAAAACAAAAATAATAATACACACACACATATGTGTGTGTGTGTGTGTGTGTGTGTGTGTGTGTGTGTGTGTGTGTGTGTGTGTGTGTGTGTGTGTGTGTGTGTGTGTGTGTGTGTATATATTTGAAAACTTAATTGTACTTAAAGGTTGTATCAGCGATTTCTAGCCTGAAACATAAAGTGTCAAATTCAGCTGAAGAAAGCTCAGCTGAAATTGACACTTTATGTTTTAGGCTAGAAATCGCTGATACAACCTTTAATATAAGTTCTTAAGTGAATCTTCCAAATTATTATTTTTTTTAGTTAAAATTTTTCTCAAGAAAGTCTTTTCGGGTTTTAAACATTTTTATTTTAGTTCTCTAATCTTTACTTATGTATATCTTTCAAATTAGATTTTCTTTTTTAATTCAAAATTTTCCTAAGGACAACTTTTTAGGTCCCAAATATTTTCTTAAGATTTGAGAATTTAAAAATATGTTTTTAAGAAAATATTTGAGACCTTAAAAGATTGAGTAACAATATTTGAAAACTTAAATGTACTTAACATAAGTTCTAAAATCTTAAGTGAATCTTCAAAATTCTCTTTTTTTTTTTTAGTTCCTATTTTTCTCAAGTACAGCTTTACTGGTCTCAAACATTTTCTTTTAGTTCTCAAATCTTTACTTAAGTACATATTTTTCATTATTTTCTTTTTTAGTTCAAAATTTTCTTAAGTATGTCTTTTCAGGTCCCAAATACTTTCTTAAGATTTGAGAATTTAAAAAAAAATGTTTTAATTGAATTTTTTAGTTTAAAAGATGTTCTTTAAAAAAATATTAAAATATTTGAAAACTTATAATTTACTTCTTTTTTTTTTTTTTTTTTTTTTCAACTTTTCTCAAGTATGTCTTTTCGGCTCTCAAACATTTTCTTTTAGTTCTCAAATCTTTTCTTAAGTACATCTACATTTTAGTTCAAAGTATTCAGGTCTTTTCAGGTCCCAAATATTTTCTTAAGATTTGAGAATTTAAAAAATGTTTTTTATTTAATTTTAAAATTTAAAAGATAAAAAAAACTATTAATATATAGTTAAAAACTTAAATGTACTTAACATAAGTTCTCAAATCTTAAGTGAATCTTCCAAATTCTTTTTATTTATTTATGTATTTTTAATTAATGTTAAAGTAACAGTGTTTCAGTTTTAGTTGATGATGGATAACCCTGCTTTAAACCTGGTGTTTGATGTGCAAAAATACCTTGACTTTTCCAGTTCATACTTTTCTTCTACTTTAAGTATGACTCACTGAATAATGAACTCTTTGACCCAGCCTTTTAGATTCATTCTTGTTTGTTTGTACCTGCGTTATAATCAGAGGCCGATGAAACGAGTGCATTCCAGCATCACGTCCAGGCCTGTTTGTGGCTTTTGTTTCCCGTTAAATATTTTCCATCAGGGTTTCAGAAGCTGATGAAGGATCTGCGCTGGCCTCTACATTCCTCTGGAGTGTGTTTTCATGATTGTTCTTGTGTGTGTGTTGCAGTGAGCAGTGTATCGAGGCGTATGAGCTGCTGCTGGCGCTGGCCGAAAGTGAACAGAGTCTGGTTTTGGGTCAGTTCAGAGCCGCTGGAGTCAGTGCTGTGGGTAAGAGACAAACACACATCCCTAAATCAGGACGTCCCATAGACTTTTCTTGTTTATATATACAGTTATAAATACATAATGCAGGAACTCCAAAACCTTTTCATCAGCAGAACTTCTTTGTGCTCAAATAAGTTCTTAAAGACCCACTGAAATGGCAAATTAATATTTCAATAATTTAACACATTTGCATGTGATGTCTGTTAATGGTCAAATAAAATAAAATTAGTGGTGGGCCGTTATCGGCGTTAACGTGCTGCGTTAACGTGAGACTCTTATCGGGCGATAAAAAAAATATCGCCGTTAATCTATTCTCAAAGTTGGGTTGGGAGCTTGGTCTAAACTACGCAAGATATGATGACTTTCACCTTGATAGTTTAGCGCGGATGACGTATACATAGCCGAATTGAGTGTATGATGATCCGTACAGACCAAACCGGTTCGGCACGCATGTGATTCGCGGATTAACTGTTAAATTTAACCATCATAGAGTAAAAGTTTATAATTGGCACATGTTTTGTCTTGCCAATTTACCAATTTAAAAAGGGAACACGCACGCTGACGCACACACCTAAAGAGAGCACGCGCACAGAGAGAGAGAGAGAGAGAGAGAGAGAGAGAGAGAGAGAGAGGCGCGATTCACACAGATTGATTCCTCTTTAACTTATTTTTGAACGGAAACGTACATACAAAGTCATGTCTTAATACCCGTTTTGGTATTCTGGTAAGCACAGTCAGTTATGTCTTCAGTGAACCGAAACAGCTGAGAAAGAGATGCTGCCAGTATTCGGTACGTGCATTTGGCCTTAAAGAGACAGCATCCTATAAATACCTGCAGTGAGAAGCACTAGGCATTTTACAATTAATTATTACATTTCCGCACCTGCATTCTAAGGTTATTGATTTTATAAGTAACTTTATGTTGTATTCATTTACACTTGATATTTGTGTAATTGTTCTTGTTTTGTTACTGACTTTATTAGTTCAGCTAGTAGTGTTTGCTGTGGATTAGAAGTACTTAAAGTAAGCATTCAGTAATTAGTAAAAAAAAAAAAAAAAAACTTTTTTGTTTTGTTTTGTTTGTTTTTTGCTGATCCGAAAAAATTATCCGATCCGTGACTCCAAATCCGTGATGTGATCCGAACCGTGAGTTTTGTGATCCGTTGCACCACTAATATCCATGCCCATGCCCTCTGTGTATTAATCTTTTACTCAGAAGTACATGCAGTGTGGGAATAATTGGTTACACAAGTTTGTATAGTTAATTGTGTTGTAAATGCAATTGTCAAGCAGTTTGTGAAGCATTTTGGAAACAGGAGATGAGCGCCTGGTCTAATGCGCCACCTGGCTTGAGAAACCCGATCTCAAAGACTTACTTTTAGTCATTATTTGGGTAGCACACATATTCTGAATGCCTTCGGCAGAATTCAAATTAGCCATTTTAATCTAGATTAATCTAGATTAATTCCAAAATTAATCTAGATTAATCTAGATTAAAAAAATTAATCTATGCCCACCCCTAAATAAAATACATTTTTAAATTATAGTACAAATAAACAAGTACAAAAATATATATATGCTCATCAAGGCTGCATTTACTTGATCAAAAATACACATACATGTATATTTTTTTCTACTTGTATATTTGTACTTTGTTTTAAAAATATATTTTAATTTTTTTGACAGTTAATGGTAAAATAAGTTAAAATATATTTTTAAAATATATAAAAATTAAACAAGTACAAATTATATTATATTACTATATATTCATTATATGTTCATTATTTACATATATATATATATATATATATATTATATATGTTCATCAAGGCTGCATTTACTTGATCAAAAATACACATATATATGTGTATATATTTTTTTTCTACTTTTTTGTTTTGTACTATATTTAAAAATATATTTTATTCTATTTTATTTGACAGTTAATTGTCAAATAAATTTAAATATTTTTTTAAATATAGTAAAAAATAAACAAGTACTCAAAAATGATTTTATATACAGTATATATATATATATTTATATTCTTATATGATAATCAAGGCTGCATTTACTTGATCAGAAATACAGAAAAAATGTAATAATGTTAAATATTATTACAGTTTAAAATAATGGTGTTCTATATTAATATATTTTAAAATATAATTTATTCCTGTGATGCAAAGCTAAATTTCTATCAGCCATTACTGACACTGAAGACGGGAAAATTCAGCTTTGTATCATCGAAATAAAATACAATTTGAAATATATTCACATAGAAAACTGTTATTTTAAATTGAAATAATATTTCACAATATTAAAGTTTTTTCAGTATTTCTGTTCAAATAAATGCAGCCTTGATGAGCAGAAGAAATGTCTTTAAAAACCATTAAAAATCTTACTGATCTCAAATTTGATCTCTGATCTCGGCAGTTTATATATAGACATAAAATAAATATGAAATAAAAAATATATACATTTTTATTCATATTAATATTTAATTTCAAAATAGTTAAATTAATTTGACATTTTCAACATTTAATTCTCTTTAAAATGTTAAATAAAACTTTAGTACTGAAAAAGCATGTCTAAATAATCAAAATTGTACAACTTTAACAATTTAATCATTTATTAAAATTAAATGGCCCTATTATTTTTTTATTTTTTTATTTTTTCAAATTCTGTTTTTCATTTAAATTTTTCTGTGTTTATGATTTAATACACATTTATTATTAAAAGTGTAAGTAATCAAATTAATGCATAAAACATTAACAGTTTAATAAATATTTTGAAATATAACCAAATTAAAATTTCACCTTTTTGCTTTTTTTGGGCAAACTAAAACTAGTTGTATTGTTCAAATGGAAGAAAAATTGTGTGGCATTCTTTAAAAAATGTTGATATTAATATTGTTGTTGCTTTTTCTACTATATTTCTACTAGTCTATACAATATAATATATTTGTAACAATTTCTTCAAGTTAAACCAAGTCAAAACTGCACAGAGAGACACAGAACATGCAGACCTCATAGCAAATTTCATTCATATTGCATTAATTTTACAATATGATTTACTAAATGTGATTTATTTCTGTAAAGCTGCTTTGTATTGTATGGTAAAGCGCTATAGAGATAAATATGACTTGACGCTTCATTCATCCTCTCTGTTCTCCTCGTGAGCTTTGAGCATCATTTAATATCCTGGTTCTGGAGCGCTTCATTAACGGCTCATGAGTTATTAGTGTAATTAGTTTCTCTCCACACACTGAACATCTGAACACATCCACACCGCTGCTGGAGAAATTACAAATAAATTATTCAATAAAACCGTGTGAATTCAGCATGGCAGGATCCACAGAAGCTCTGCCAGATTTCTAAATATTATCTTTGATTATTTTCTTTTCATTAGAACTGCATTTGGAAAGCCTTTTGCATAAATGTTTAAATTATTACTACATGTAGCATTTTAATCAGATCATGTTTGCAGCTGAGAATGTAGTACTTCCAGCTCTGATTAACACATTTTACCATATATTTACATCTGCTCGTAGACTTGCACTGAATTTCTCCCACAAAAATATGACAAATGTACACTCCAGTATTAGATGTTAAATACTATTACACTATTGAATACTGTGCAAAATGAATGTGCTCATCATTGTGATACAGTACTTTTATGAGGTTATGTCATATTGTGATGGCAGGAGAGCAGGCGGGTGAAGAGAGCATCACACAGATCCTGAAGAAAGCTCACGACAGCAGAAAGACGGCAGAAAACGCTGCTAAAGACCTTCTGACGCGACTGGATGGCAGCTGCGGAGCTGCGTTTGCTGTCACCGGCTGCAGTGTTCAACCCTGGGAGAGTCTCTCATCCAACAGCCACACCAGGTGAGAGTGTGTGTGTAAAAAAAATTTTTTTTTTTTTTTTTTTTTTTTTTTTTTTCAAAGGAGCCATTGAAAAAAAAAAACATTGCTATAATTAAAAAAAGGTTTTTTTTATATATATATATATATATATATATATATATATATATATGTGTGTGTGTATGTATATATGTGTATATATATATATTTTTTTTATACCTTTATTTTTTATTATAGTAACATATATTTATATATATATATATTAGGGCTGTCAAAATTAACGCGTTAATAGCGCGTTAATGCAAATTCATTTTAACGGCACTAATTTTATTAACGCGCGATTAACGCATCGCGCATTTTCTGTTTGACCCACTACCTAGCCCATAGTTAAAGAAATGGATGCACAGTGTTGCCAACCTAGCGAAAAGTGTCTAGCAACAATACATAAACACATAATTGGACAAACCTAATATAGTCTCTCCGGTTTTACTGAACGAGCGCGAGGTCTCCCAATGCGCGCGCACCTCCCTCTCTTTATATCTGCGTCTGCTCTGTTCAGCGAGCGGCAGAGGAGCAGCGCTTTCAGTTAAAACAGATGTTATGTTCATTCCAGTGCTTGAAGTGGGCCAGTACGCAGGCACTTCTGTATTTTATCCTTTTGCGTACTTGCACTTTTTCATGCGTACCGGCACTTCTGGCATATTTAATGAATGCAAGCGGAGTCGGTGTACGTTAGGATTGGTGCTGTGGAGTTGATGTGTAAAGCCACATACGAGTATGCACGCGAAAACGGCGTATTATATGCACGTCAAACACATGCATATCATATGCACGCCAAAGTTAATTTCAGCTTATTAATAGCACGCCAAATAGAAACAGAAAGTCGTGCTAGTGCGCATTTTCATGAGACCAGGCTCTCCAATCAGTACATTATAACCAAAACAATACATTAAAAAAAAAGAAGCAGGTTTTTGCGATCACATAACTTTAAATGAGTAAACTCCTAAAAAGTCAAAGGATCCTGAAGGAATTCAGACAGGAAGTTAAAAACAACGATAGTAATGCAGGGAGTGACTTATGTCCAGATGCCGGTAAATGATTCTTTTCAGTGATTGAATCATGATCATAATTCAGGATTTTTTTTTTTCAGTTATTATTTCATATTACTTTGATTGTCTGATAACAAAAATACTTAATCAAAACAATGGAAACAGTTTTGTTGAGAACTTGGCTGCATCAGATTACAGTATGTGGGCACCGAGAGACAAAGAAATGTAATAATAAATGTAGATTTTGCTTGTTCAGAAGAAGTGAGCTGCCCTGTCCGGCAAATAATATAAACAATCTTGTGGAAGTAAATTGCTCAGTGCAAAGAAAGAGAAGTAATGGGAACCTGGTGTTTCTATGTTCTTTTTTTCATGTGTCTAATAGACATGAACAAGTTATTTGAAAAACATCTATGACATTTGAAACAAGTTAGTCTTCATGTCGAGTATGGTTTCACTTATAATAAACACATATTTGCTTAAAGCATCCATATTTGTCCATGCCAATGTTGATTAGAGTATTAAAAACTTTAAAAAGTATTAATTTAAGGTACATTTAGAACAGATAAAAATGTGCGATTAATCGCGAGTTAACTCATGACAACCATGCGATTAATCGCGATTAAAAAATTTAATCGATTGACAGCCCTAATATATATATATATATATATATATATATATATATATATATATATATATACATACATATATACAGTCGTGGCCAAAAGTTTTGAGAATGACACAAATATTAGTTTTCACAAAGTTTGCTGCTCAAGTGCTTTTAGATCTTTGTTTCAGTTGTTTCTGTGATGTACTGAAATATAATTACAAGCACTTCATACGTTTCAAAGGCTTTTATCGACATTTACGCAAAGAGTCAGTATTTGCAGTGTTGGCCCTTCTTTTTCAGGACCTCTGCAATTCGACTGGGCATGCTCTCAATCAACTTCTGGGCCAAATCCTGACTGATAGCAACCCATTCTTTCATAATCACTTCTTGGAGTTTGTCAGGATTAGTGGGTTTTTGTTTGTCCACCCGCCTCTTGAGGATTGACCACAAGTTCTCAATGGGATTAAGATCTGGGGAGTTTCCAGGCCATGGACCCAAAATATCAACGTTTTGGTCCCCGAGCCACTTAGTTATCACTTTTGCCTTATGGCACGGTGCTCCATCGTGCTGGAAAATGCATTGTTCTTCACCAAACTGTTGTTGGATTGTTGGAAGAAGTTGCTGTTGGAGGGTGTTTTGGTACCATTCTTTATTCATGGCTGTGTTTTTGGGCAAAACTGTGAGTGAGCCCACTCCCTTGGATGAGAAGCAACCCCACACATGAATGGTCTCAGGATGCTTTACTGTTGGCATGACACAGGACTGATGGTAGCGCTCACCTTTTCTTCTCCGGACAAGCCTTTTTCCAGATGCCCCAAACAATCGGAAAGAGGCTTCATCTGAGAATATGACTTTGCCCCAGTCCTCAGCAGTCCATTCGCCATACTTTTTGCAGAAGGTCAATCTGTCCCTGATGTTTTTTTTGGAGAGAAGTGGCTTCTTTGCTGCCCTTCTTGACACCAGGCCATCTTCCAAAAGTCTTGGCCTCACTGTGTGTTCAGATGCGCTCACACCTGCCTGCTGCCATTCCTGAGCAAGCTCTGCACTGGTGGCACTCCGATCCCGCAGCTCAATCCTCTTTAGGAGACCATCCTGGCGCTTGCTGGACTTTCTTGGACGCCCTGAAGCCTTCTTAACAAGAATTGAACCTCTTTCCTTGAAGTTCTTGATGATCCTATAAATTGTTGATTTAGGTGCAATCTTAGTAGCCACAATATCCTTGCCTGTGACGCCATTTTTATGCAACGCAATGATGGCTGCATGCGTTTCTTTGCAGGTCACCATGGTTAACAATGGAAGAACAATGATTTCAAGCATCACCCTCCTTTTAACATGTCAAGTCTGCCATTCTAACCCAATCAGCCTGACATAAAGATCTCCAGCCTTGTGCTGGTCAACATTCTCACCTGAGTTAACAAGACGATTACTGAAATGATCTCAGCAGGTCCTTTAATGACAGCAATGAAATGAAGTGGAAAGTTTTTTTCGGGATTAAGTTCATTTTTAAGGCAATGAAGGACTATGCAATTCATCTGATCACTCTTCATAACATTCTGGAGTATATGCAAATTGCTATTATAAAAACTTAAGCAGCAACTTTTCCAATTTCCAATATTTATGTAATTCTCAAAACTTTTGGCCACAACTGTATACAGTCCAAAATGTATTCATACACCTGCAACATTGCTCATATTACCAGTTTATTTGCTATAGTTTAGAACAGGGGTCGGGAACCTTTTTCCACCAACGAGGCTTTTTTTTTTTTTTTTTTTTTTGGAGACTGCATTTTTTTAATATATATATACATGAACATGAATATGAATAATAATGAGGAGCTCTGCTCTGATTGGCTGTTTCACTGAGCGGCTCATTCCAGTAGCTCACACAGCATGTTGTCCATGTACAGAACTGTTATTATTCAACTATGCCAAGGTAAATACAGTTTTCCATTCTATGGCCTTTAAAACAATAGTTACATTACATTACATATATTACAGAATTACTGTAAAAATGTAACAAAATGTAACAAAAGCAACATCTGTAGTATTACTTTATCTGAAAAAAGATGAATGTTGATCAGAGAGATTACATATCAGATATATAAAGTTCAATCGCATTGGTATCGGCCGATCACCATGACACTAAATCGGTACTCGGTTCAACTGCAAAAATCCTGATCAGAGCATCCCTTCTGAAAAGGTGTAGGCTGTGACGTGTGTTAATACTTGGATTAATAACTAAAAGATTTATTGGAAATATAGCTAATTAACAATCAATAAATGAAGCCTTCATGGAAAGGAGCGTCTGTGGGTGTGATTCTGTGATTCTGCAGGTCTGGTTTTCATCTGTCTGACGGTTTGTACATGGTTCTGGTCCAGCGGTTGCCCATGACAACACTCTCATCCGCACTGGTGTGTGTGTGTGTGTGTGTGTGTGTGTGTGTGTGTGTGTGTGTGTGTGTGTGTGTGTGTGTGTGTGTGTGTGTGTGTGTTTCCCATGAGTTTTCATTGAGATTCACTGCTGCACAAACATCCAATCCGATCAGAGTCTGTCCAGATGCTGCATTTGTCAGTCAGACCAGTGTTTCACACACTGAGCCTAGATCACTACATGTGTATACAAACATGAAAATGTATCATCATTCAAGTCAATCCAAACCTGCATGGCAGATTTTTCATTTTCCTATGGAAGATGAAAATGAGTAAATGGTCACCTTTTCATATTTACTCTGACGTTAGGAAACCTCTTAATTTTAAAATCTTGGAGGATCGGTTATAAAATGACAGTGTTGATATTGAGATGCTTGTATGGTTCAGTTCTTGCTGGTGAATGTTTGCCATGTACACTGCTATTCAGTAAGACCTATGGTCTCTTCTGCTCATCAAGGCTGCATTTATTTGATCAAAAATGCAGAAAAAACAGTAATATTATGAAATATTTTTGCAATTCAAAATGACAGTTTTTTATTTTAATATACTTTAAATAATATTTTATTTCTGTGATGCAAAGCTGAATTTTCATCAGCCATCACTCTAGTCTTAAGTGTCACATGATCATTCAGAAATCATTCTAATATGCTGATTTGTTACTTTTATTATCAATGTTGGAAACAGTTGTGCTGCTTAATATTTTTTGGAACCTGTGATGCTTTTTTCAGGATTTTTTGATAAATAAAAAGTCTTTACTATCTCTTTATAATCAATTTAACACATCCTTGCTGAATAAAAGTATAAATTTATTTCAAAGAGAAAAAGTACTGACCCCAAAATTTGAACGATGTGTTTATTGTTACAAATGTTTTCCATTTTAAATAAATGCTGTTCTTTTTAACATTTTATTCATTAAAGAATCCTGAAAAAATATCACAGGTTCCAAAAAAAAAATTGAAGCAGCACAACTGTTTTCAACAATGATAATAAATCGATATATTAGAATGATTTCTGAATTATCATGTAACACTGAAGACTGAAAATTCGGCTTTGCATCACAGAAATAAATTATATTTTAAAGTATTTAAATAGAAAACCACAATTTTAAATTGCATTGACATTTCACAATATTACAGTTTTTTTTCTG